>NW_025961653.1:0-43442 GCF_023159225.1 Perognathus longimembris pacificus | reverse complement strand
ATGGAGACAGATAGACAGAGAGGGAGACGGACAGACAGATGAGCACACAGTGAGATACACAGGGAGACAGACAGTCATGGACAGATGGACCTGGAGACAGACGGACAAACACACTGAGCAGATGGTCAGACAGACAGACGGAGAAACAGGGAGACAGACAGACGGACGGATCGATGGACAGATGGACAGATGAGCAGACGGGCAGACAGACCTGGAGACAGATGGACACATGGACAAATGGATGGACGGACAGACACAGAGGGAGACAGACGGACAGACAAAGAGATGGGCGGATGGACACACGGACAGCCGGACAGCCGTGCACCTCCCCCTGTCCTCCGCTGGGAGGAGGAGGAGGAGGAGGAGGAGGAGGAGGAGGAGGAGGAGGAGGCGGAGCCATGGCCCGTGGTGGAGCTGAGCCTGCAGCCTGGGCCCTGATCATGGCGCCGCCGGGGTCACCCCAGCCCCACCCCCGCATGCACACACGTACCCAGGGTTAGGGTACTGAGTCCTCCTGCGTGGGTGCTGGGTGCTCAGTCCTCCCCCGGCATCTCCACACAAGATGCTGGGTGCTCAGTCCCCCCTGGCGTCTCCACACAAGGTGCTGGGTGCTCAGTCTTCATTTGTTAGTGCTGGGTGCTCAGTCCTCCCCCGGTGTCTGCATATGAGGTGCTGGGTGCTCAGTCCTCCCGTGCCTCCACACAAAGTGCTGGGTGCTCAGTCTTCTCATGTGGGTGCTGGGCAGTTAGTCCTGTGTCCCACACGAGGGCCTGGGTGCTCAGTCCTCCTCCCATGAATCCACAGGAGGCGCTGGGCGCTCAGTTCTCCTCCCGTTCCTCCACATGAGGTGCTGGGTGCTCAGTCCTCCTGTGTGTGTGCTAGGCGCTCAGTCCTCCTCCCGTGCCTCCGTGAGGGGTGCTGGGTGCTTGGTCGCTCTCTGGGCCGCAGGGCCTGGCTCACTGTCTGTCGCTTCGGCTGCCCACAGGGGAAGGGAGAGACGGACAGACGGGTGGACACAGAGACAGGGAGGGAGACACACAGACAGGAACAGGCACTAACACAGACAGACAGACAGACAGACGGGGTGACACAGACTGAGACAAACAGACAGACAGACGGTTAGACCGGCTGTGGGACAGTCAGGCAGCTAGAGAGACACAGACAGATGGACAGGGAGATAGACAGACAGACAGACAGACAGACAGACAAGGAGACAGTCGGATGGACGGACAGATGGAAAGACAGACAGGGAGACGGACAAATGGACAGACAGACATAGATGGACGGATGGACAGGGAGACTGACAGACGGACAGATGGACAGACAGATGGACGAAAAGACACAGATGGAAAGACAGAGACACAGACGGACGAACAGGGAGGACAGATGGACAAATAGGGAGACAGGGAGAGAGACAGATGGACAGACAGACGGACAGACAGACAGACGGACACACAAGCAGTGTGACAGACACAGAGACAGACGGACGGCAGACAGACGGATGGACAGACAGACGGACAGATGGACGAACAGGGAGACATATGGACAGACATGCAGCGAGAGACAGACGGACAGACAGATGGGCAGACGGACAGACAGACAGACAAGGAGACAGACGGATGGATGGACAGACAGGGACCAATGAACGTAGACAGTTGGCGACAGGCGCACAGGGTCCCAGGCCTGGGGTCAGACAGACGGACAGACGGATGGGCAGGGAAACCGAGGCAGACAGACAGACGGGTGGACACAGGGACAACTGAGAGAGAGACGGACAGACGGACACACGGACAGGCAAGGGGCCTAGGGGAGGGCGGGGAGGAGGGGGACTGGGGCTCGAATCCCGGCCCGGCACCCAGCCACCCGGCACCCAGCTACTCAGCACCCAGCACCCATTACCCAGCCACCCAGGTTCTCAGCCCTCAGCACCCAGGTACTCAGCACCCCAACCCCCAGTACCCAGCCAGCACTCACCTACTCAGCACCCAGTACTGAGCACCCAGGTACTCAAGCCTCAGTGCCCTCAGCACCCAGCGAACCAGTACCTAGCACCCAGCCACCCACTACCCAGCTACCCAGCAACCAGCCACCCACACAGCTACCCAGCTACCAAGTACCCAGCCACCCAGCACCTAACCCCCCAGCACCCAGTACCAACACCCAGCCAATCAGCATCCAGTCCCCAGCTACTCAGCACCCAGCCACCCAGCTACCCAGTACCCAGCACCCAGCCACCCAGCACCCAGCTACTCAGCACCCAGATGCCAGCCTTCAGCATGCAGCTACTCAGCACCTAGCCCCCATTACCCATCATGCAACTACTAAGCACCCAACCAGTACCCAGCACCCAGCGACTCAGTACCTAGCCACCCAGCACCCAGTCCCCAGCACCCAGCTATTCACCACCCAGGTACCCAGCACCAAGTACCCAGCAACCCAGCACTCAGCTACTCAGCACCCAGTATCCAGTTATTTGGACCTCAGCATCCAGCTAGTCAGCACCCAGCCACCCAGCTACTCAACCCAGTATCTAGGACCCAGCCGCCAACCACCCAGCACCCAGTACCTAGTACCTAGCCAACCAGCCCCCAGCACCCAGCTACTCAGCACCCAGACACCCAGCACCCAGTACCCAGCTACCCAGCACCCAGTACCCAGCTACTCAGCACCCAGCCACCCAGCTACCCAGCTATCCAGCACCTAATCCAGCACCTAGTACCCAGCCACCCAGCACCAGGACACAACCACTCAGCACCCATCACCCAGTACCCAGCACCCAGCCAACCAGCCCCCAGCACCCAGCTACTCAGCACCCAGACACCCAGCACCCAGTACCCAGCTACCCAGCACCCAGTACCCAGAACCCAGCCACCCAGCTAGCCAGCACCCAGTACCCAGCTACTGAGCACCCAGTTCCCAGAACCCTGCTACTCAGACCCCAGGCACCTAGTACCTAGCACCCAGCACCCATCTAACCAGTACCCAGCACCCAACTACTCAGACCACACCATCCAGCTACTCAACACCCAGCTACCAAGCACCCAGTCACCCAGCACCCAACCACCCAGCACCCAGTACCTAGCACCCAGACACCCAGTAACCAGCCCCTAGCCACCCAGCACCCAGTACCCAGCACCCAGCTACCTAGTATTTAGCACTCAGCACCCAGAACCCCCAGCTTGCAAATTGCACACCCGTGTATCATTTTACCCTGTTTTGACTCCACTGCCTCTGTCCCGCCTGTCCGCTCTGCCCAACCCAGCCCCCCATCCATCGCCCGTCCTGCCCTGGCCTGAGCCTTCCAGTGCCCCAAGCACAAACAACAGGAAACCGCCAGGGTGGGGCGGGGCTGGCCAAGGAAAGCAAAGATTTATCATTTCGACTTCACATCTGAGTAGTTCATTAAGAATGGGTAGCCATTTGACAGGCAGACACCAATGGGGAAGATTCCAGGAAGAAGAGACAGAGACAGGAAAGCAGGAAGATAACAACTCTCTAGAAACCAGGAATTCCTGCTGCTGAATGCCATAAGCATTGTGAAAATTAAAAAGAAGCTGGGGTCAATTTGGGCTCCTTCCATAAGGCAGTGGAGAAGAGGTATTTAAGCATAAGATCTACATTTTAGAAGTGTCCCAATGTACAGGGTGCTGGTGGCTCATGCCTGTCTGTCATCCTAGCTACTCAGAAGGCTGACGTTTGAGGATCATGGTTGAATGCCAGTGAAGACAAGAATGTCTGTTAAAGAGTCTCATCTCCAATTAACTACAAAAAAAAACAAAAGCAAAAACCTGGAAGAGGCACTGTGGCTCAAAGAGACAGAGGACTAGCCTTGAAAAGAAAGGAAGAAGGGCTGGGAATATGGCCTAGTGGTAGAGTGCTTGCCTTGTATACATGAAGCCATGGGTTCAATTCCTCACCACCACATATAGCAAAAAGCAAGAAGTGGAGCAATGGCTCAAGTGGTAGTGTACTAGCCTTGAGCAAAACAAAAAAAAAAGCCTGCGACAGTGCTCAGGACCTGAGTCCAGGACTGGCAATGAAGGAAGGAAGGAAGGAAGGAAGGAAGGAAGGAAGGAAGGAAGGAAGGAAGGAAGGAAGGAAGGAAGGAAGGAAGGAAGGAAGGGAGAAAAGAAAGAAAGGAAGAAAGAAAGAGAGAAAGGAAGATAGTGAGTGAACTCAGGGTCAGCACCTGCGTTCATGCCCCACAAACAATAACAACAACAAAGAATCCACAAAATGCTAGTTTTCCAATAAAAGATTAAAAATTTGTTAGAAATATGTTGCTAACTTATTAAAAAACGACCCTAACACTTCAATTTTTAAATTTAGCTCAAATGAGCAAAGCATCAGACAGAACTTCATATGGACCTATTTAAAAGGATCACATTGGCACTGAACTACATTGAGTTCCTACATCATCATCAGTATAGAGAAAATGAGTCTAACCTTACATTTCTTGTTTTTCAGAAAATGGAAAATGCTGAACTCTCATATAATTATTACTTCTAAATAGGCATAATTAGTTGGTTGAGAGCAATCATGATAGACCTAGTAGTTTTCAATGTTATCAAAAGTTCTAAAGGCCATCTTTGATCAGGAATCTTATTTTAGAATAATCCTCACAGCTACCATGTGCCAGCAAAAAACTCAGCCTTATAATTAGAAAGACACCATCACCTCCACTTGGAGTAGCCAGCAGCCTCTCAATGTGTTTTCCTTTTTTTAAAAAAAAATATATAATTACTTATTTATTGTCAAAGTGATATACAGAGGGGTCACAGATCCATACATTAAGCCATGTTTTCTTATACGCAAATTATGATTTCAATACATACCCGATCTAATATTCAGGATGTTTTAGGAATGAAATGAGATAATTAATGTAAGATCAATTACCAACAATTTTTAGAAAGCCGAGCTGTATGAAAGCTCACACCTCATTGTTGGATCCTCAGAATTCATAGCATCTAGGACCATGCAACTCATTGTGTTTTACATCACACTTCTTCATATACATATGGGACCATCATATTATATTTCATTGTCCTTTCAAGGGTTCTACTCATTTATTTTTTTAAAGAAAATCTCAATACCAAAATGTGCACTCTAGTTCTCTAATTCTCTAAGAATAATGTAGTTTGCTGCATACAAACTACTGTCATTATGTATTTCTAAGCCATGCACATTGAACATAACAAAATGTGTTAAAATTAAAACACATGATTTAGCCAGGCACCTGGGGCTCATACCGGTAAACCTGGATACTCAGCAAGCTGAGATGCAGAGGGTCAGGGTTCAAAGCCAGCCCATTCAGTAAAGTCCAAAAGACTCCATCTCCAATTAACCAGTGAAATGCTGGGCTACATGTGTAAGTGGCAGAATACCAGCTGAGTGGGCATACATGCCAGGATGAAGCCTTGAATTCAAACCTTGTTCCTACAGGTGGTGGGAGAGGAGAGGAGAGAAAAGGGGAGGACAGGGGAGAGGAGTGGAGGGGAGGAGAGGGGAAGGGAGGGGAGGACAGGAGAGGAGAGGAGAGGAGAGGAGAGAGAGCACAATACATGGTTTAATAAGATTCTAATAGTTCAATACCTATTTTTGTAGCTTTACACTGGTTTACAGAAGGAAAAGATATTTCACAAGTGAATGAACAATTATGGAAAGCAAATTGCTGTCTTCCACATAATAAACACATAAACAATCTTCCAAGTAATGTTTTACATCTACATAACTGATTAACTAGAAAATATGCCAAAATACTTGAATTAGGAAAAGCAGTTCATCACTTAAAATATTGTAATTTATCTTTACAATCAGTTTGTAAAAACAACAACAACAAAAACAAAAAAGTAGCTGCTAAGTGCCAGTGGCTCTCACCTGTAATCCTAACTTCTCAGAAGCTTATGAGCTGAGACTCACAGCTCAAATCCATCCAGGCAGGAAAGTCTATGAGACTCATCTCCAAATAACTACCAAAAAAAGCTGGAAGTGGACCTGTGGTTCAAATGATAGTCTGCTAGCCTTCAGCACAAGAACAGCACCCAAGCCCTGAGTTCAAGCCTCAGGACTGGCATAATGAACAATCATAAATAGACCCAACATATTCGACTAGCAATGTGGCTTAGCGGCAGAGTGCTCGCCTAGCATGCATGAAGCCCTGGGTTCCATTCCTCCCCACCACATAAACAGAAAAAGGTGGAAGTAGTGCTGTGTGTGTGTGTGTGAATAAAAGCAGCTCAGGGACAATGCTCAAGCCCTGAGTTCAAGCCTCAGAACTGGCAAAATAAAAACAACATTAAATTAAGTATATAACCCTCCTGGTAATACTAATGAGAAATCATTAGTCCAAGGCCCAGGACTGGCCAAAAAAAAAAAAAAAGAACCTAAATGCTTACATACAGTACTTAGAAATTTTCTAAGCACTATCTGCTGTGTATCTGTTTTCTAATACTGTACAGTAATATGGTAATACTATCATGACATTATAGCTGATTAATATACTCTATGAAGTTTTTGGTAAGTGCCACCACAGTAACAGCAGCTAACTGAGTATTACCACAAGTAATTGAGACCATGAGTGACAGGTGGTTGAACTTCTCTTTGTGTTTAAAAAACAAAATGAGTTTTCACACAAAAGGAGAAGGGACGGACTCACGGGAGGGGCCCAGAGAAGGTGATATCTACCAACTTTTTCGAAGTGACTATGTCAGGAATTAAAAACATAGTCCTCTACTTTGAGAATTGTACTCAAGTCAAAAGTCCCTTCTGGTGGCCACCCATCTTGAAAGTGAGCCACTCAGAAGAGCAGAGAGTCACCCACTTTCCTTTCTTGATCTCTACACTATTATTGTGAGTAACTTCCTTCCAGTGGGCTAAAGTCAAGTCCACGGGAGTGGAAGGGACGTTGCCCATGCCTATCAGTCTCGACAGTTTTTCAGTCCACAAAATAACAAGAGGTAAAACAATTCCAATAAAACAGAAGAAACAATACACACAGGCCTGATATTTAAAAGACTGACAAAATGGAGATCTCCTAAGCTGATCCACTGGCTCCTGTGAAGAAGCAAAAGGAGCAGACACAAGATCAAGGTGGGCAGGTTGAGCCTCCGTTAGGAGGCCCTCCTGGTCAGTTCCTGCCAAAAAGCGAAC
Organism: Perognathus longimembris pacificus; assembly: GCF_023159225.1. Classification (NCBI taxonomy): domain Eukaryota; kingdom Metazoa; phylum Chordata; class Mammalia; order Rodentia; family Heteromyidae; genus Perognathus; species Perognathus longimembris. The sequence goes on along the minus strand of NW_025961653.1, from coordinate 36,293 downwards.
TGACTTGTACCATACAAGAAAGGCGAGGTTGGACGATCACGATGGGCACCCCACCACCTTGGGACCAAGAGAAGGAAGAAGAGGCAAGGGATTCTGGCACACAGGCCTGCCCCGCTCTCTGCTTGCAGCTCCATGCTTCTTGGTGTAGACCTGAGCGGTAATGAATGCCTTCCCAGGTTGGGGCACTACTGGGGTCCTAATCCTGTGGTCCTGTTGCATTCCCATTTCTCCCTTGATTTCTTTCCCCCAAAGTTTGTTGCTACCCAGGTCACCCAAGCTGCATGGTTGAGGGAACGGGATACTGGTGAGGACAGCCGCGGGAGGCACAAGTGCCAATGGACTGGCCAGTAAGCAGCGCTAGGCTCCTTAGCCACGCCCACCACAAGAATATCACCCTTGACTTGAGCAAGTAGGACACAGTCCCCGGAAACCCTTTAGCACCTTCCAAGCCACTGTGTACTGGGTGCGCTCGCATGTGCATATGTGTGCCCGTGCTTGCTTACATGCGTGTGTGTTTACATGGGTGTGCTTACTAAGCCAAAGTCTGTGTATGTGTAAATAGGTATGTGGATGTAGATCCAGGAGGACCCGGCACAGTGTGTTATGAGTGAGCATGTGGAGGTGGCAGGAAGGGAGAAAGAGAAAGAGAGAGAGAGAGTCATCTCACCTATGAGGAATTCTTTGTTCATGTGCGGTTGTATGAGTGTGTCATGTATGAGGTTGGACATAGGGAGTTCCAATTGTGTGCATGTTTACTTGCTTATTTGAAGTTCCCAGACAACCAATCATTTGGCAAAGTCTTCCCTTTTGTGCTGTCCTCTGCACAAAGGTCTCCGGACTTGAGTCCAGGGATACCTAGCTGCCTCTGTTCTTGGAGATCTGCATGAGAGTGACAATGATGATTATGAATACTGTTGCTGGGTGTTAGTGTGCTTTGGTCGAGGCAGGGAAGGGTCAGATATCCCTTTCACTAGTGTCTTAGCAGAGCTTCCTGCAGGAGCCTTAAACATATGGCTGTGAGCCACGGGCACCAGGATTGCCAGCTCCTGCCTCTAGCCAGTATAATCCTTGGCTGCTCAATAGCAGGAAGTAGCAGGCAGGGATCTGGGCCAGAGAGGCCAAGGCAAGCGGGAAGACAAGAGTTAAGCAGACACTAGCGCAGAAAGGAGATGCCCAGATTCGCTGATCTGCTAACCTTGTATCTCCCTTATGCTCTGAGCAAGAGAGATGAGGTTGATTGTGAGAGAGGTGGCGGATCCATACACCAGCCACTTCCAGGACTGGCAAGGGCAGAGGCGGTGGGGAGCTGTGTCACACGGGTTCAACCAGGATGTGGGAAGATGGAGCAGGAGGGGAGGTGGAAAGTGTATTTGCCTAGGACCCTGGCCCAAGCCGTTCCCAGCAGAATGGTCAGGGGAGGGATGTGCGGCTCTACACATCCTGTGCATCCCCGAAGGCCTGTGAGAACTAGTGAGAACTTACAGCAAACCCCCAAGGGGCCCTGTGCCCTTTTTGCTATGGCAACTCCAGTTGGAACACTGGCTCAAGTCAGCAGGAGGCGCCTAGTACCTGGCCATGTCACAGAGCTCCAAACCATATGGGCACTGCCCAGAGGCTTCCCAGCACCCCAGGTGCAAATGCACTGTTAGTGAGGCACCAGGAGGCCCTGCTGGCCTGTGAGCACCAACTGCCTACCTCTAAGCAGCCTCACTAGCCCTCCCTTAAGGCTGTTCCTGTTGGAATGCAAATGAAAGCACACATCAACAAAGTGGGCAAGGAATGGAGAAACAAAACATCCGGCCACCACCTGGAGGCTTTTCTGCATAGTGGGTCGCATATGTGCAGTCCTTCCTGCTCAGAAAAACACAGGGCTGCTGCCTAGCAAGCCAGGCAAGGTCTTCAGGTGGTCTTGGCCAAGGGGGCAGAGGCCGTTTCCAGACCAATCGGATGTCAGTCATAAAACCAGAAGGCAGGAAAGGAGTGCCGCTTCCCTCCTACCTTTGTCACAAACCTCCTGTGCACAGAAAAGGAGCAGAGGGGCTTGGGCACAGAGCAGGCAGACAACAGATTAGATAAATGGGGATTGGTGTTCACCAGAGTACTGAGAGATCCCAGGTGTGCAGAGGGTGAGAGCAGAGGGAGATTTGGAGAAGATAAGAAGGGCTAGGCCAGGGTGAGGCAGTTGTAATTTCCCCAGAAGAAGTGAAGAGGTGCATGGGGAGGTGTGCAGCCTGTGAACCTCAAGAGGAGGAGGGGGAAATTGGGAAGCAGAGGCAGAGGCAAAGAGGCAGTGACGCAGAGGCATGTGTGAGTTGAAAGCAGTCCAGAGCAGCAAGGCAGGGACAGGAGGGCTAGGAGAGAGAACTCGGAGGGAGTTATCAGCAAAGGAGGTATGTGTGCAGGGGACAAGCCTCAGGAACTCAGCTGCAGATGGCAGGTGGTGGCTAGGAAGGCCAGGTTGGGCGCCCCACCACCCTGGGACCAAGTAGAAGGGAGAAGAGGCAAGGGATTCTGGGGCACAGGCCTGCCCCATTCTCTGCGCGCAGCGCTGTGCTTTAGGGTGTAGACCTGAGGGGTAACGAATGCCATCCTTGGTTGGGGCACTACTGGGGCGTAATCATGTGGTCCTGTTACATTGACATTTCTGCCTTGATTGCTTTCCCGAAGAGTTTGTTGCTACCCAGGTCTCCGAAGCTGCATGGTTCAGGGAATGGGAGACTGGTGAGGACAGCAGGGGGAGGCCCAAGTGCCAATGGACTGTCCAGTAAGCAGCGCTGGGCTCCTTAGCCACGCCCACCACAAGAACAACACCCTGGACTTGAGCAAGTAGGACACAGTCCTCGAAAACCCTTTAGCACCTTCCAAGCCACTGTGTACTGGGTGCGCTCACGTGTGCGTGTGTGTGCCCCTGCTTGCCTACATGCGTGTGTTCCTGATGCTGTACAAGAGTGTGCTTCCTAAGCCTAAGTCTGCATATGTGCAAATAGGTATGTGGATGTAGATCCAGGAGGACCCGGCACAGTGTGTTATAGTGAGCATGTGGGGGTGGCGGGGAGGAAGAGAGAGAAAGAGAGAGAGAGAGAGTCGGCTGGCCTGTGAGGAATTTTTGTTCATGTGCGGTTGCATGAGTGTGTCAGGTATGAGGTTGGACAGAGGGAGTTCAAAGTGTTTACACGTTACTTGGTTTCAATGTTCCCGGAAACCAATCATATGGCGAAGGCTCCCCTCTTGTGCTGTCCTCTACACAAAGGTCTCCGTACTTGATGCCAAGCTGCCTCTGCTCTTGGAGATCTGCATGACAGTGATGATGCTGCCTATGAATATCATTGCTGGGTGCTAGTGTGCCTTGGTCACGGCAGGGAAGGGTCAGATATCCCTTTCCCTGGTGTCTTAGCAGAGCTTCCTGAAGGAGCCTAAAACATATGGATGTGAGCCACGGGCACCAGGATTGCCAGCTCCTGCCTCTAGCCAGTATAATCCTTGGCTGCTCAATAGCAGGAAGTAGCAGGCAGGGATCTGGGCCAGAGAGGCCAAGGCAAGCGGGAAGACAAGAGTTAAGCAGACACTAGCGCAGAAAGGAGATGCCCAGATTCGCTGACCTGCTAACCTTGTATCTCCCTTATGCTCTGAGCAAGAGAGATGAGGTTGATTGTGAGAGAGGTGGCGGATCCATACACCAGCCACTTCCAGGACTGGCAAGGGCAGAGGCGGTGGGGAGCTGTGTCACACGGGTTCAACCAGGATGTGGGAAGATGGAGCAGGAGGGGAGGTGGAAAGTGTATTTGCCTAGGACCCTGGCCCAAGCCGTTCCCAGCAGAATGGTCAGGGGAGGGATGTGCGGCTCTACACATCCTGTGCATCCCCGAAGGCCTGTGAGAACTAGTGAGAACTTACAGCAAACCCCCAAGGGGCCCTGTGCCCTTTTTGCTATGGCAACTCCAGGTGGAACACTGGCTCAAGTCAGCAGGAGGCGCCTAGTACCTGGCCATGTCACAGAGCTCCAAAACATATGGGCACTGCCCAGAGGCTTCCCAGCACCCCAGGTGCAAATGCACTGTTAGTGAGGCACCAGGAGGCCCTGCTGGCCTGTGAGCACCAACTGCCTACCTCTAAGCAGCCTCACTACCCCTCCCTTAAGGCTGTTCCTGTTGGAATGCAAATGAAAGCACACATCAACAAAGTGGGCAAGGAATGGAGAAACAAAACATCCGGCCACCCCCTGGAGGCTTTTCTGCATAGTGGGTCACATATGTGCAGTCCTTCCTGCTCAGAAAAACACAGGGCTGCTGCCTAGCAAGCCAGGCAAGGTCTTCAGGTGGTCTTGGCCAAGGGGGCAGAGGCCGTTTCCAGACCAATCGGATGTCAGTCATAAAACCAGAAGGCAGGAAAGGAGTGCCGCTTCCCTCCTACCTTTGTCACAAACCTCCTGTGCACAGAAAAGGAGCAGAGGGGCTTGGGCACAGAGCAGGCAGACAACAGATTAGATAAATGGGGATTGGTGTTCACCAGAGGACTGAGAGATCCCAGGTGTGCAGAGGGTGAGAGCAGAGGGAGATTTGGAGAAGATAAGAAGGGCTAGGCCAGGGTGAGGCAGTTGTAATTTCCCCAGAAGAAGTGAAGAGGTGCATGGGGAGGTGTGCAGCCTGTGAACCTCAAGAGGAGGAGGGGGAAATTGGGAAGCAGAGGCAGAGGCAAAGAGGCAGTGACGCAGAGGCATGTGTGAGTTGAAAGCTGTCCAGAGCAGCAAGGCAGGGACAGGAGGGCTAGGAGAGAGAACTCGGAGGGAGTTATCAGCAAAGGAGGTATGTGTGCAGGGGACAAGCCTCAGGAACTCAGCTGCAGATGGCAGGTGGTGGCTAGGAAGGCCAGGTTGGGCGCCCCACCACCCTGGGACCAAGTAGAAGGGAGAAGAGGCAAGGGATTCTGGGGCACAGGCCTGCCCCATTCACTGCGCGCAGCGCTGTGCTTTAGGGTGTAGACCTGAGGGGTAACGAATGCCATCCTTGGTTGGGGCACTACTGGGGCATGATCATGTAGTCCTGTTACATTGACATTTCTGCCTTGATTGCTTTCCCGAAGAGTTTGTTGCTACCCAGGTCTCCGAAGCTGCATGGTTCAGGGAATGGGAGACTGGTGAGGACAGCAGGGGGAGGCCCAAGTGCCAATGGACTGTCCAGTAAGCAGCGCTGGGCTCCTTAGCCACGCCCACCACGAGAACAACACCCTGGACTTGAGCAAGTAGGACACAGTCCTCGAAAACCCCTTAGCACCTTCCAAGCCACTGTGTACTGGGTGCGCTCACGTGTGTGTGTGTGTGCCCCTCCTTGCCTACATGCGTGTGTTCCTGATGCTGTTCAAGAGTGTGCTTCCTAAGCCCAAGTCTGCATATGTGCAAATAGGTATGTGGATGTAGATCCAGGAGGACCCGACACAGTGTGTTATAGTGAGCATGTGGGGGTGGCGGGGAGGAAGAGAGATAAAGAGAGAGAGAGAGAGTCGGCTCGCCTGTGAGGAATTTTTTGATCATGTGCGGTTGCATGAGTGTGTCAGGTATGAGGATGGACAGAGGGAGTTCAAAGTGTTTACACGTTACTTGTTTTTTGAAGTTCCCGGAAACCAATCATATGGCGAAGGCTCCCCTCTTGTGCTGTCCGCTACACAAAGGTCTCCGTACTTGATGCCAAGCTGCCTCTGCTCTTGGAGATCTGCATGACAGTGATGATGCTGCCTATGAATATCATTGCTGGGTGCTAGTGTGCCTTGGTCACGGCAGGGAAGGGTCAGATATCCCTTTCCCTGGTGTCTTAGCAGAGCTTCCTGAAGGAGCCTAAAACATATGGCTGTGAGCCACGGGCACCAGGATTGCCAGCTCCTGCCTCTAGCCAGTATAATCCTTGGCTGCTCAATAGCAGGAAGTAGCAGGCAGGGATCTGGGCCAGAGAGGCCAAGGCAAGCGGGAAGACAAGAGTTAAGCAGACACTAGCGCAGAAAGGAGATGCCAAGATCCGCTGACCTGCTAACCTTGTATCTCCCTTATGCTCTGAGCAAGAGAGATGAGGTTGATTGTGAGAGAGGTGGCGGATCCATACACCAGCCACTTCCAGGACTGGCAAGGGCAGAGGCGGTGGGGAGCTGTGTCACACGGGTTCAACCAGGATGTGGGAAGATGGAGCAGGAGGGGAGGTGGAAAGTGTATTTGCCTAGGACCCTGGCCCAAGCCGTTCCCAGCAGAATGGTCAGGGGAGGGATGTGCGGCTCTACACATCCTGTGCATCCCCGAAGGCCTGTGAGAACTAGTGAGAACTTACAGCAAACCCCCAAGGGGCCCTGTGCCCTTTTTGCTATGGCAACTCCAGTTGGAACACTGGCTCAAGTCAGCAGGAGGCGCCTAGTACCTGGCCATGTCACAGAGCTCCAAAACATATGGGCACTGCCCAGAGGCTTCCCAGCACCCCAGGTGCAAATGCACTGTTAGTGAGGCACCAGGAGGCCCTGCTGGCCTGTGAGCACCAACTGCCTACCTCTAAGCAGCCTCCCTATCCCTCCTTTAAGGCTGTTCCTGTTGGAATGCAAATGAAAGCACACATCAACAAAGTGGGCAAGGAATGGAGAAACAAAACATCCGGCCACCCCCTGGAGGCTTTTCTGCATAGTGGGTCACATATGTGCAGTCCTTCCTGCTCAGAAAAACACAGGGCTGCTGCCTAGCAAGCCAGGCAAGGTCTTCAGGTGGTCTTGGCCAAGGGGGCAGAGGCCGTTTCCAGACCAATCGGATGTCAGTCATAAAACCAGAAGGCAGGAAAGGAGTGCCGCTTCCCTCCTACCTTTGTCACAAACCTCCTGTGCACAGAAAAGGAGCAGAGGGGCTTGGGCACAGAGCAGGCAGACAACAGATTAGATAAATGGGGATTGGTGTTCACCAGAGGACTGAGAGATCCCAGGTGTGCAGAGGGTGAGAGCAGAGGGAGATTTGGAGAAGATAAGAAGGGCTAGGCCAGGGTGAGGCAGTTGTAATTTCCCCAGAAGAAGTGAAGAGGTGCATGGGGAGGTGTGCAGCCTGTGAACCTCAAGAGGAGGAGGGGGAAATTGGGAAGCAGAGGCAGAGGCAAAGAGGCAGTGACGCAGAGGCATGTGTGAGTTGAAAGCAGTCCAGAGCAGCAAGGCAGGGACAGGAGGGCTAGGAGAGAGAACTCGGAGGGAGTTATCAGCAAAGGAGGTATGTGTGCAGGGGACAAGCCTCAGGAACTCAGCTGCAGATGGCAGGTGGTGGCTAGGAAGGCCAGGTTGGGCGCCCCACCACCCTGGGACCAAGTAGAAGGGAGAAGAGGCAAGGGATTCTGGGGCACAGGCCTGCCCCATTCTCTGCGCGCAGCGCTGTGCTTTAGGGTGTAGACCTGAGGGGTAACGAATGCCATCCTTGGTTGGGGCACTACTGGGGCGTAATCATGTGGTCCTGTTACATTGACATTTCTGCCTTGATTGCTTTCCCGAAGAGTTTGTTGCTACCCAGGTCTCCGAAGCTGCATGGTTCAGGGAATGGGAGACTGGTGAGGACAACAGGGGGAGGCCCAAGTGCCAATGGACTGTCCAGTAAGCAGCGCTGGGCTCCTTAGCCACGCCCACCACGAGAACAACACCCTGGACTTGAGCAAGTAGGACACAGTCCTCGAAAACCCCTTAGCACCTTCCAAGCCACTGTGTACTGGGTGCGCTCACGTGTGCGTGTGTGTGCCCCTGCTTGCCTACATGCGTGTGTTCCTGATGCTGTACAAGAGTGTGCTTCCTAAGCCTAAGTCTACATATGTGCAAATAGGTATGTGGATGTAGATCCAGGAGGACCCGGCACAGTGTGTTATAGTGAGCATGTGGGGGTGGCGGGGAGGAAGAGAGAGAAAGAGAGAGAGAGAGAGTCGGCTCGCCTGTGAGGAATTTTTTGTTCATGTGCGGTTGCATGAGTGTGTCAGGTATGAGGTTGGACAGAGGGAGTTCAAAGTGTTTACACGTTACTTGTTTTTCGAAGTTCCCGGAAACCAATCATATGGTGAAGGCTCCCCTCTTGTGCTGTCCGCTACACAAAGGTCTCCGTACTTGATGCCAAGCTGCCTCTGCTCTTGGAGATCTGCATGACAGTGATGATGCTGCCTATGAATATCATTGCTGGGTGCTAGTGTGCCTTTGTCACGGCAGGGAAGGGTCAGATATCCCTTTCCCTGGTGTTTTAGCAGAGCTTCCTGAAGGAGCCTAAAACATATGGCTGTGAGCCACGGGCACCAGGATTGCCAGCTCCTGCCTCTAGCCAGTATAATCCTTGGCTGCTCAATAGCAGGAAGTAGCAGGCAGGGATCTGGGCCAGAGAGGCCAAGGCAAGCGGGAAGACAAGGGTTAAGCAGACACTAGCGCAGATAGGAGAGGCCCAGATTCGCTGACCTGCTAACCTTGTATCTCCCTTATGCTCTGAGCAAGAGAGATGAGGTTGATTGTGAGAGAGGTGGCGGATCCATACACCAGCCACTTCCAGGACTGGCAAGGGCAGAGGCGGTGGGGAGCTGTGTCACACGGGTTCAACCAGGATGTGGGAAGATGGAGCAGGAGGGGAGGTGGAAAGTGTATTTGCCTAGGACCCTGGCCCAAGCCGTTCCCAGCAGAATGGTCAGGGGAGGGATGTGCGGCTCTACACATCCTGTGCATCCCCGAAGGCCTGTGAGAACTTACAGCAAACCCCCAAGGGGCCCTGTGCCCTTTTTGCTATGGCAACTCCAGTTGGAACACTGGCTCAAGTCAGCAGGAGGCGCCTAGTACCTGGCCATGTCACAGAGCTCCAAAACATATGGGCACTGCCCAGAGGCTTCCCAGCACCCCAGGTGCAAATGCACTGTTAGTGAGGCACCAGGAGGCCCTGCTGGCCTGTGAGCACCAACTGCCTACCTCTAAGCAGCCTCACTACCCCTCCCTTAAGGCTGTTCCTGTTGGAATGCAAATGAAAGCACACATCAACAAAGTGGGCAAGGAATGGAGAAACAGAACATCCGGCCACCACCTGGAGGCTTTTCTGCATAGTGGGTCGCATATGTGCAGTCCTTCCTGCTCAGAAAAACACAGGGCTGCTGCCTAGCAAGCCAGGCAAGGTCTTCAGGTGGTCTTGGCCAAGGGGGCAGAGGCCGTTTCCAGACCAATCGGATGTCAGTCATAAAACCAGAAGGCAGGAAAGGAGTGCCGCTTCCCTCCTACCTTTGTCACAAACCTCCTGTGCACAGAAAAGGAGCAGAGGGGCTTGGGCACAGAGCAGGCAGACAACAGATTAGATAAATGGGGATTGGTGTTCACCAGAGTACTGAGAGATCCCAGGTGTGCAGAGGGTGAGAGCAGAGGGAGATTTGGAGAAGATAAGAAGGGCTAGGCCAGGGTGAGGCAGTTGTAATTTCCCCAGAAGAAGTGAAGAGGTGCATGGGGAGGTGTGCAGCCTGTGAACCTCAAGAGGAGGAGGGGGAAATTGGGAAGCAGAGGCAGAGGCAAAGAGGCAGTGACGCAGAGGCATGTGTGAGTTGAAAGCAGTCCAGAGCAGCAAGGCAGGGACAGGAGGGCTAGGAGAGAGAACTCTGAGGGAGTTATCAGCAAAGGAGGTATGTGTGCAGGGGACAAGCCTCAGGAACTCAGCTGCAGATGGCAGGTGGTGGCTAGGAAGGCCAGGTTGGGCGCCCCACCACCCTGGGACCAAGTAGAAGGGAGAAGAGGCAAGGGATTCTGGGGCACAGGCCTGCCCCATTCTCTGCGCGCAGCGCTGTGCTTTAGGGTGTAGACCTGAGGGGTAACGAATGCCATCCTTGGTTGGGGCACTACTGGGGCGTAATCATGTGGTCCTGTTACATTGACATTTCTGCCTTGATTGCTTTCCCGAAGAGTTTGTTGCTACCCAGGTCTCCGAAGCTGCATGGTTCAGGGAATGGGAGACTGGTGAGGACAGCAGGGGGAGGCCCAAGTGCCAATGGACTGTCCAGTAAGCAGCGCTGGGCTCCTTAGTCACGCCCACCACAAGAACAACACCCTGGACTTGAGCAAGTAGGACACAGTCCTCGAAAACCCTTTAGCACCTTCCAAGCCACTGTGTACTGGGTGCGCTCACGTGTGCGTGTGTGTGCCCCTGCTTGCCTACATGCGTGTGTTCCTGATGCTGTACAAGAGTGTGCTTCCTAAGCCTAAGTCTGCATATGTGCAAATAGGTATGTGGATGTAGATCCAGGAGGACCCGGCACAGTGTGTTATAGTGAGCATGTGGGGGTGGCGGGGAGGAAGAGAGAGAAAGAGAGAGAGAGAGAGTCGGCTCGCCTGTGAGGAATTTTTGTTCATGTGCGGTTGCATGAGTGTGTCAGGTATGAGGTTGGACAGAGGGAGTTCAAAGTGTTTACACGTTACTTGTTTTTTGAAGTTCCCGGAAACCAATCATATGGCAAAGGCTCCCCTCTTGTGCTGTCCTCTACACAAAGGTCTCCGTACTTGATGCCAAGCTGCCTCTGCTCTTGGAGATCTGCATGACAGGGATGATGCTGCCTATGAATATCATTGCTGGGTGCTAGTGTGCCTTGGTCACGTCAGGGAAGGGTCAGATATCCCTTTCCCTGGTGTCTTAGCAGAGCTTCCTGAAGGAGCCTAAAACATATGGCTGTGAGCCACGGGCACCAGGATTGCCAGCTCCTGCCTCTAGCCAGTATAATCCTTGGCTGCTCAATAGCAGGAAGTAGCAGGCAGGGATCTGGGCCAGAGAGGCCAAGGCAAGCGGGAAGACAAGAGTTAAGCAGACACTAGCGCAGAAAGGAGATGCCCAGATTCGCTGACCTGCTAACCTTGTATCTCCCTTATGCTCTGAGCAAGAGAGATGAGGTTGATTGTGAGAGAGGTGGCGGATCCATACACCAGCCACTTGCAGGACTGGCAAGGGCAGAGGCGGTGGGGAGCTGTGTCACACGGGTTCAACCAGGATGTGGGAAGATGGAGCAGGAGGGGAGGTGGAAAGTGTATTTGCCTAGGACCCTGGCCCAAGCCGTTCCCAGCAGAATGGTCAGGGGAGGGATGTGCGGCTCTACACATCCTGTGCATCCCCGAAGGCCTGTGAGAACTAGTGAGAACTTACAGCAAACCCCCAAGGGGCCCTGTGCCCTTTTTGCTATGGCAACTCCAGTTGGAACACTGGCTCAAGTCAGCAGGAGGCGCCTAGTACCTGGCCATGTCACAGAGCTCCAAAACATATGGGCACTGCCCAGAGGCTTCCCAGCACCCCAGGTGCAAATGCACTGTTAGTGAGGCACCAGGAGGCCCTGCTGGCCTGTGAGCACCAACTGCCTACCTCTAAGCAGCCTCACTACCCCTCCCTTAAGGCTGTTCCTGTTGGAATGCAAATGAAAGCACACATCAACAAAGTGGGCAAGGAATGGAGAAACAAAACATCCGGCCACCCCCTGGAGGCTTTTCTGCATAGTGGGTCGCATATGTGCAGTCCTTCCTGCTCAGAAAAACACAGGGCTGCTGCCTAGCAAGCCAGGCAAGGTCTTCAGGTGGTCTTGGCCAAGGGGGCAGAGGCCGTTTCCAGACCAATCGGATGTCAGTCATAAAACCAGAAGGCAGGAAAGGAGTGCCGCTTCCCTCCTACCTTTGTCACAAACCTCCTGTGCACAGAAAAGGAGCAGAGGGGCTTGGGCACAGAGCAGGCAGACAACAGATTAGATAAATGGGGATTGGTGTTCACCAGAGGACTGAGAGATCCCAGGTGTGCAGAGGGTGAGAGCAGAGGGAGATTTGGAGAAGATAAGAAGGGCTAGGCCAGGGTGAGGCAGTTGTAATTTCCCCAGAAGAAGTGAAGAGGTGCATGGGGAGGTGTGCAGCCTGTGAACCTCAAGAGGAGGAGGGGGAAATTGGGAAGCAGAGGCAGAGGCAAAGAGGCAGTGACGCAGAGGCATGTGTGAGTTGAAAGCTGTCCAGAGCAGCAAGGCAGGGACAGGAGGGCTAGGAGAGAGAACTCGGAGGGAGTTATCAGCAAAGGAGGTATGTGTGCAGGGGACAAGCCTCAGGAACTCAGCTGCAGATGGCAGGTGGTGGCTAGGAAGGCCAGGTTGGGCGCCCCACCACCCTGGGACCAAGTAGAAGGGAGAAGAGGCAAGGGATTCTGGGGCACAGGCCTGCCCCATTCTCTGCGCGCAGCGCTGTGCTTTAGGGTGTAGACCTGAGGGGTAACGAATGCCATCCTTGGTTGGGGCACTACTGGGGCATGATCATGTAGTCCTGTTACATTGACATTTCTGCCTTGATTGCTTTCCCGAAGAGTTTGTTGCTACCCAGGTCTCCGAAGCTGCATGGTTCAGGGAATGGGAGACTGGTGAGGACAGCAGGGGGAGGCCCAAGTGCCAATGGACTGTCCAGTAAGCAGCGCTGGGCTCCTTAGCCACGCCCACCACGAGAACAACACCCTGGACTTGAGCAAGTAGGACACAGTCCTCGAAAACCCCTTAGCACCTTCCAAGCCACTGTGTACTGGGTGCGCTCACGTGTGTGTGTGTGTGCCCCTCCTTGCCTACATGCGTGTGTTCCTGATGCTGTTCAAGAGTGTGCTTCCTAAGCCCAAGTCTGCATATGTGCAAATAGGTATGTGGATGTAGATCCAGGAGGACCCGACACAGTGTGTTATAGTGAGCATGTGGGGGTGGCGGGGAGGAAGAGAGATAAAGAGAGAGAGAGAGAGTCGGCTCGCCTGTGAGGAATTTTTTGATCATGTGCGGTTGCATGAGTGTGTCAGGTATGAGGTTGGACAGAGGGAGTTCAAAGTGTTTACACGTTACTTGTTTTTTGAAGTTCCCGGAAACCAATCATATGGCGAAGGCTCCCCTCTTGTGCTGTCCGCTACACAAAGGTCTCCGTACTTGATGCCAAGCTGCCTCTGCTCTTGGAGATCTGCATGACAGTGATGATGCTGCCTATGAATATCATTGCTGGGTGCTAGTGTGCCTTGGTCACGACAGGGAAGGGTCAGATATCCCTTTCCCTGGTGTCTTAGCAGAGCTTCCTGAAGGAGCCTAAAACATATGGCTGTGAGCCACGGGCACCAGGATTGCCAGCTCCTGCCTCTAGCCAGTATAATCCTTGGCTGCTCAATAGCAGGAAGTAGCAGGCAGGGATCTGGGCCAGAGAGGCCAAGGCAAGCGGGAAGACAAGAGTTAAGCAGACACTAGCGCAGAAAGGAGATGCCCAGATCCGCTGACCTGCTAACCTTGTATCTCCCTTATGCTCTGAGCAAGAGAGATGAGGTTGATTGTGAGAGAGGTGGCGGATCCATACACCAGCCACTTCCAGGACTGGCAAGGGCAGAGGCGGTGGGGAGCTGTGTCACACGGGTTCAACCAGGATGTGGGAAGATGGAGCAGGAGGGGAGGTGGAAAGTGTATTTTCCTAGGACCCTGGCCCAAGCCGTTCCCAGCAGAATGGTCAGGGGAGGGATGTGCGGCTCTACACATCCTGTGCATCCCCGAAGGCCTGTGAGAACTAGTGAGAACTTACAGCAAACCCCCAAGGGGCCCTGTGCCCTTTTTGCTATGGCAACTCCAGTTGGAACACTGGCTCAAGTCAGCAGGAGGCGCCTAGTACCTGGCCATGTCACAGAGCTCCAAAACATATGGGCACTGCCCAGAGGCTTCCCAGCACCCCAGGTGCAAATGCACTGTTAGTGAGGCACCAGGAGGCCCTGCTGGCCTGTGAGCACCAACTGCCTACATCTAAGCAGCCTCACTACCCCTCCCTTAAGGCTGTTCCTGTTGGAATGCAAATGAAAGCACACATCAACAAAGTGGGCAAGGAATGGAGAAACAAAACATCCGGCCACCCCCTGGAGGCTTTTCTGCATAGTGGGTCGCATGTGTGCAGTCCTTCCTGCTCAGAAAAACACAGGGCTGCTGCCTAGCAAGCCAGGCAAGGTCTTCAGGTGGTCTTGGCCAAGGGGGCAGAGGCCGTTTCCAGACCAATCGGATGTCAGTCATAAAACCAGAAGGCAGGAAAGGAGTGCCGCTTCCCTCCTACCTTTGTCACAAACCTCCTGTGCACAGAAAAGGAGCAGAGGGGCTTGGGCACAGAGCAGGCAGACAACAGATTAGATAAATGGGGATTGGTGTTCACCAGAGGACTGAGAGATCCCAGGTGTGCAGAGGGTGAGAGCAGAGGGAGATTTGGAGAAGATAAGAAGGGCTAGGCCAGGGTGAGGCAGTTGTAATTTCCCCAGAAGAAGTGAAGAGGTGCATGGGGAGGTGTGCAGCCTGTGAACCTCAAGAGGAGGAGGGGGAAATTGGGAAGCAGAGGCAGAGGCAAAGAGGCAGTGACGCAGAGGCATGTGTGAGTTGAAAGCAGTCCAGAGCAGCAAGGCAGGGACAGGAGGGCTAGGAGAGAGAACTCGGAGGGAGTTATCAGCAAAGGAGGTATGTGTGCAGGGGACAAGCCTCAGGAACTCAGCTGCAGATGGCAGGTGGTGGCTAGGAAGGCCAGGTTGGGCGCCCCACCACCCTGGGACCAAGTAGAAGGGAGAAGAGGCAAGGGATTCTGGGGCACAGGCCTGCCCCATTCTCTGCGCGCAGCGCTGGGCTTTAGGGTGTAGACCTGAGGGGTAACGAATGCCATCCTTGGTTGGGGCACTACTGGGGCGTAATCATGTGGTCCTGTTACATTGACATTTCTGCCTTGATTGCTTTCCCGAAGAGTTTGTTGCTACCCAGGTCTCCGAAGCTGCATGGTTCAGGGAATGGGAGACTGGTGAGGACAGCAAGGGGAGGCCCAAGTGCCAATGGACTGTCCAGTAAGCAGCGCTGGGCTCCTTAGCCACGCCCACCACAAGAACAACACCCTGGACTTGAGCAAGTAGGACACAGTCCTCGAAAACCCCTTAGCACCTTCCAAGCCACTGTGAACTGGGTGCGCTCACGTGTGCGTGTGTGTGCCCCTGCTTGCCTACATGCGTGTGTGCCTGATGCTGTACAAGAGTGTGCTTCCTAAGCCTAAGTCTGCATATGTGCAAATAGGTATGTGGATGTAGATCCAGGAGGACCCGGCACAGTGTGTTATAGTGAGCATGTGGGGGTGGCGGGGAGGAAGAGAGAGAAAGAGAGAGAGAGAGAGTCGGCTCGCCTGTGAGGAATTTTTTGTTCATGTGCGGTTGCATGAGCAGCCCATGAAACATTCTCCAAAATATATCACATCTTAGGGCACAAAGAAAATCTGTACAAATTCAGAAGTATCAAAATCATTCCCTGCCTTCCCTCAGACCACAATAGATTAAAATTAAAGCTCAACTGAAACAGCCACCACACAAAATGATACAATCCATGGAGACTAAGCAACACACTGCTGAACCATCAATGGGTCATTGAAGAAATTAGACCAGTAATTCAATATTTATGGCATTCAACCAAGGTGAGTGCACAAAGTACCACCTCCTTTGGGACACAGCGAAGGCAGTACTCAGACGAAAATTTATATCTGAGTGCCTACACCAACAATCTGGATAAACAGCAACTCAAAAACTTACGGAATCACCTTAATCTTCTCAAAAGAGAACAAGAAGCCATACCCCCAAGTCAATAGATGGAAGCAAATAATTAAAATCGAATCAGAATTAAATATACTTGAGAGGGAGAAAAAAAACCATCGCAACAATCAACAAAACAAAGACTTGGTTCGTTGAGAATATTAACAAGATAGTCAAATTCCTAGCAAACCTGACCAAAAAACGATGGCAGCACACCCACATAAACAAGATCCGAGATAAAACAGGTAACATCACCACAGAAACAACCAAAATTCAGAACACAATAAGGGACTATTTTGCAAACCTTTGTGCCAACAAATTCGAGAACCTGGAAGAAATGGATGATTTTCTAGAAAAAATTGATACCCCCAAACTCAACCATGAAGATTTAAACCTTCTAAACAGACTCATACCCAGCCTTGAAATAGAAACAGCAATAAGTGATTTCCCATCAGAGAAAAGCCCATGTCCAGATGGATTCACAGCAGAATTCTACAAGGCTTTCAAAACAGAAGTCACACCAATATTTTTCAAAATCTTCAATGAAATTGAAAGAGAACGTTCACTACCAGACTTATTCTATGAAGCCAGTATAGCCCTCATCCCAAAACCAGGCAGGGACTCATCAACAAAACAGAACTATAGAACGATTTCCCTGATGAACATAGATGCAAAAATTCTCAACAAAATTCTGTCCAATCGACTTCAACAGGTCATCAAAAATATCATACACTATGTTCAAACTGGATCCATCCCAGGGATGCAAAGTTGGTTCAATATACGCAAGTCAATTAATGTAATCCACCACATCAACCAGAGCAAGGTAAAGAACCACATGGTTATATCTCTGGATGCAGAAAAGGCGTTCGATAAAATCCAGTACCCATTTATGATAAAAATCCTGGAGAAATTGGGATTCCAAGGAACATTCCTGAATATAATAAAGGCAGTTTATTACAAACCAACAGCAAGCATAATTCTAAATGGTGTAAAGCCAAAGCCATTCCTTTGAAAATCAGGAGCAAGATTGAGATGTCTGCTCTCTCCCCTCCTCTTTAACATTCCTAGCCAGAGCAATTAGGCAAGAAGAAAACAAAAAGGGGATCCAAATAGGAAAAGATGAAGTTAAGCTTTCTCTCTTTGCAGATTACATGATCCTATACCTAACGAACACCATAGACTCTACTCCCTAGCTACTAGAGCAGATCCAAAACTTTGGCAAAGTTGCAGGATATAAAATAAACCCTCGAAAATCAACAGCCTTTCTATATGCTAATAACACGAAGACAGAGGCTGAAGTCAGGAAAGCAACTCCCTTTGCAATAGTCTCAAAAACATAAAATACCTAGAAATAACCTTAACCAAAGTAGTGAAAGACCTCTATGATTAGACTGTTTGGTGTAAGTGAACTGAACATCACCGTGGGGGGGGGGAAGGGAAAGGGGGAGGAGGGAGAGGGGTATGAGGGACAAGGTAACAAACTGTACAAGAAATGTATCCAGTGCCTAAAATATGAAACTGTAACCTTTCTGTACATCACTTTGATAATAAAAATTTGAAAAAAAAAAAAAAAAGAACTAAGGAAATGGAAAAACCTCCCATGCTCCTCGATTGGGAAGATTAATATAGTCAAAATGGCAATATTGCCAAAAGCTATCTACAAATTCCAAGCAATACCCACTAATATCCCAACACCATTTTTTAATGAAATTGAGGAAGCAATCCAGAAATTTATCTGGAAAAATAAATGACCCCCCGTCTAGCAAAAACAATCCTAAGCAGAAAGAACAATGCCGGAGGAATTACAATACCAAACTTCAAGCTGTATTATAAAGCTATAGCTATAAAAACAGCTTGGAATTGGCAATGGAACAGGCCTGAAGACCAATGGAACAGAATTGAAGATCCAGCAGTGAACACACAGAACTAAGCCCCCTTAATCTTTGATAGAGGAGCTAAAAAAATACGATGGAAGAAAGATAGCCTCTTTAACAAATGGTGATGGCAAAACTGGTTCAACACCCACAACAAAGCAAAATTAGATCCTTATATATCATCCTGCACCAAAATCAATTCCACATGGATCAAAGATCTTGAAATTATAACAGATACCTTGAAAGCACTAAAAGAAGTAGGAGAAACACTTGGGCTCCTTGGCACAGGACAGACCTTCCTTAACAAAGAGCCATAAATGCTACAAATCACAAAAAGGACGAGCAAATGGGATTGCATCAAATTGCTGAGCTTCTGCAGGGCAAAGGACATAGCTCACAAGATGAATGGAAAGCCTACAGATTGGGAAAAGATCTTTATCAGCCATACAATGAACAAAGACCTCATATCTAAAATATATGCAGAACTACAAAAAATTAAATTCCTCCAAAACAAAACCGCAAAGAACCAACAGCCCCCTCAACAAGTGGGCTAAAGACTTACAAAGAGACTTCTCTGATGAGGAAATGAGAATGGCCAAGAGTCATATGAAAAAGTGCTCTACATCTCTGGCCTTATAGAAATGCAAATCAAAACAACATTGAGATTCCATCTCACCCCAGTAAGAATGACCTATATCAAGAAAACTAACAATAATAAATGTTGGAGGGGATGTGGACAAAAGGGAACCCTACTTCATCGTTGGTGGGAATGTAAACTTGTTCAGCCACTCTGGCAAGTGGTATGGAGATTTCTCAGAAGGTAAACATAGAGCTCCCTTATGATCCAGCAGCCCCACATTTGGCATCTACCCAAAGACCACAGAGAAGAACACACAAAAGCCACCAGCACAACAATATTCATCACAGCACAATTTGGCATAGCTAAAATATGGATCCCACCCAGTAACGCTCAGTAGATGAATGGATCAGGAAAATGTGGTACATATACACAATGGAATTTCATACCTCTGTCTCAAAGAATGACATTGCCGCATTTGTAAGGAAATGAAAGGACTTGGAAAAAATTATCCTAAGTGAAGTGAGCCAGACCCAAAGAAACATGGATTCTATGCTCTCCCTCATAGGGAATATTTAGCACAGGTTTGGGCTAGTCACAGCAGAGGATCACAAGAGCCCAATAGCAATACTGTTATGAACACATAAGATGAGGCTAAGTGAAACAACCTCCATTTTATGGAAACAACTGTTATATCACTGCTGTAATTACTTTCAACATGCCATGTGTAACTGTAGCGTCTACTGTTGATGATGCTCTTGTATCCCCTTCCTGCGGTTGTACCTTCACTATCAGTTTATCTTATTTGAGTACTTTGGAAACTGTATATACTGGTATTAGAATTAGGAAAGTGAAAGGGAATACCAAAACCGAGAGATACAAGATAAAAAGACAAACGACTACAAAGGCAATGCTTTCAAAACTGTTTGGTGTAAGCCAAGTGAACAACTCTGGGGGGAGTGGGGCAGGGGGAGGGGAGGGTAAGTGAGGGAGGAGGTAACAAACAGTATAAGAAATGTATCCAATGCCTAACATATGCAACTGTAAACTCTCTGTACATCACTTTGACAATAAATAAGAAAAAAAATGTTTTTCCTATGAGGAAAACAATACAGTCTATGTTTCTTTAGGTCTGGCTCACTTCACATAGTAAATTTTTTTTGGAATAATTAGTACATGTTTAGGCTAGTCAAAGCCGAAGTCATAATAGCCCAATAGCTATGCCCTTATGGACACTTAAGATGATGCTAAGTGAAATGAGCTCCATGTTATGGAAACAAGTGGTATATCATTATTGTAATTATTTTCAACATGCGATATGAATCCGTACCCTTTTTATTTTCTCTCGTATTCCCTTCCTGTGGTTTTACCCCCACTATCACTGTATCTCATCTGAGCACCCTGGATACTGTATATACGTGTATTAGAGCTAGGGAAGAGAAAGTAAATATCAAAATCAATAGACAAAGGATAAAAATACAAACAACTCCAAACACAATACTCACAAAACCATTTGGTGTAAACCAACCGTACAACTCGTGGGTGGAAGGGGAAGCAGGAGGGAAGAGGTAGGCATGTGGAGGGGAGGAGGAGCTAACATATTGGACAAGAAATGTACTCACTGCATTATATATGAAACTGTAACCCCTCTGTACTTCACTTTGACAATAAAGGTGAAAAAAGACAATAAATATTTTTTAATGATTCTGAAACACCTAACATTTCTGAGAGTTATAACATATAATGCTTAAGATTCTCATGTTAAAAACTAACATTTAGAATCAACACTCTCTTTCTCTGGCAATAGGAAATCTACCAACACATACACTGTTTGTGAATAAAGGTAAACATTTCCCTCAAAGAACTGCTAATCACCATACATTTCCTTTCTTCCTTCCTGTTATTTACTTCAGCCATTCTCTGGCCATAATCTGAGTGAAACCAGCCAAAAGGTACAGACACTGAGGCAGGTAGGGACAGATAGCATGAACAACCAAGGTGGCTGAGGCCTGAGCTATTTTGGATACTATAACCTCAACATTAGGCACAGGTAGTGAGAGAGGAAGAGAGAGATCAGGAAAAGTAGAAGCCAAATGGCTGCTAGGTATAAAAATCTAGAGAAGTGTGGACTCAAGACAGTTGTCAGAAGCTGCAACACAAAAATGAATAAGATGTAAAATAGATGGGATGTTCAAGGAACTAACCAAACGAGAACATAAAACAAACTAAGTCAAAGCTAGGACAGCGAAAAGAGTAGCGCAAAATTCGGGAGGTGGCAAACATGGCCTGCGTTTATTAAAAAAAAAATAAAATAAGCTTCTCCACAAGCACAAACATCTCTCCAGCCTTCCTTCTCTCTCTACTCATAGAATAAGCATTCCCTCCTCTGCAGCTTTTGCTAGCAAGAGACACGTGATCTTTTTGTTAGATTATGAAACAAATACCAGTGTTGAGCCAAAAACTTAAATATAGTAAAAGAGTTGGGACAGCACTGTGTTCACTCTGTGAGAAATATCCAACAGGAATGTGCAGTGTCTTTATTCAACAACATTTCTTTATTCGAATCACAAAGATTATGATTAAAGCATATCTTTAACCCTCTCATATCTTGCTATCCTATTTATTCTTGTGTTAGACATTTACAATGACCACTCTTAGGAATCTAGAAAGTTCTGAGGAAGTACTGGCGGCGGGGGGGTGGTGCTTATCATTACTTCCCAAAGCATAAGGGTGAAAAACAGCAGCTCATCAAGTGGGGGCAAGGGGAGAGCGGGGGACAAATGAAGGGGAAGGGGGGAATTGTAGTCAAGAATTCATTGTACATACTACAAAAGTAAGAAAACGGAAGGGCTGGGCAGAGGAAGGAGGGGCAAGAATGTTGAAAGGGGTGAGGTGGGTTAAGATGGGCCATATTCATAAACTGCTTTGTCAAATGGCAACTCCTTTGCACAAATACTTAAAGATAGTTTTTGTAAGAACTCAGAAGCTCTTCCCTTCACAGTAGTAGGACAAATTATTAGTTCCTACGCACAGGGACTAGAGTCTTTCAGGTCAGTTGTGTTTTGGTGGGGTTTTGGTTTTTGAGCCAGCACTGAAAATTGAACTCAGAGACTGGGCTATGTCCCTTAGCTTTGTCACTCCATGCTGGCCTGCTACCCCATGAGAAATAGCACAATTTCTGGTACTTTGGTGGTTCATGGAGGATGGATGTCATGGACTTCCCTGCCCAGGGCGGGTTTCAAAGCACAATCCTCCAAACTCATGAGGATCTGGGATTACAGGCCTGAGCCACAGGCTCCAGTTTCTAATGAGCTTTGGTCATCAAAAAAGTGGTAGTATAATTTTAAGGTTCACAGACATTAGTGCTACCTTTGGATCCTATGATATAAAGCCCCAAAGACCCGTCCTTTAAATAACTAATCAAATAAAAAATAAACAATTGTCTTATAATTAAATAATCATAAGATAGGAAAATAGAGACAAAATAATCATTAGTAATATAAACATAAAAATGGAAAAAAGCTTACCAAAGAGTTGATTCCTATATAGTTTAAGACTATAGGGAAAGTAAGCTGGAAGCCAGTGGCTGTAGCCAGTAATCCTAGCTATTCAGGAGGCTGAGATCTGAGGATCGAGGTTCTAACCCAGCCTGGACAGGAAAATTCTGTGAGACTCTTCTCTTCAATTAACCACCAAAAAGCTGGAAGTGGAGCTATTGCTCAAGTGACAGAGTGCTAGCCTTAAGCAAAAAAAGCTCAGGGACTGTGTCCAAGCCTGAGTTCAAACCCCGGGAACAGCAAAAATATAGGTAGGTAGGTAGGTAGGTAGGTAGATAGATAGATAGATAGATAGATAGATAGATAGATAGATAGAGTTTGTGTTGCAATGGAAAACCATGCACTCTACATCACTCTCTTCCTAATTCATTCCACTACTATGTAACAGGATAAATAGCAGAGAATAGCAAAGGAAAATAAATATTTGTTAATTGGCGATGTCTTTCTTGCTATAGACATATAGTTTCTTTCGAAGTGCAATTGGCTTCTCTTTCTCACTTGGAAAAGTCCACTTTGACTCTATTTACATATTCCATTTCAATTACTTCTGAACTAAAGAAACAATAAAACCACTGTTTCAGTCTTAAAATTCTTCTTTGAACCATTATGGAATCATAATAGTTACTTCTTTGGTAATTAAAGTAACACATAGTCACTTGGCCTCTGTATACTTCCATGCCATCATGACTGGTCATGATTTCACTTAAGAAAATGATCCCTTAATAGAAACAACATGTCACTTTATGGGACGTGGGAGGTGTTTTGCTATGGGTCATGAACATCCCTCTGCTCCACAATAGATTGAATACTAAGTGCAGGCCCTGGAAAGGCAGGGCCCTGCCACCTGAGTCCCATATGCGTAAGTTCCAAGCTGAGGGAAAGTCAGGTCAAACAACACCAATGCAATGGAAGGAAACCAGAGTTTAGATTCCTGCTACAGAATTGCAAAGCAGAGTACAGGAGAGGGGCCTGACTAGAATGAGGGTTGTTTGGGACAGTGCACCTTCTAGTTTGTTCTTCTATACATGGATGGCCACAACATGAAGCCCACTGGGGTAATGTGTGCTCCATGAAAGCCTGGTGGAGTCACATTTCTACATCTACTCTTAAGTTTCCTGTATTTACTCTTGAGTTTCAACCATTCTTAATCTTCTCATCATATCCCATAAATGTGAAAGCAGTGTGAAGCTTTAAAATGCTAGTTGCACATGATTACAATTAAACAATGTGGAGACTCCTAAGAAATGGGAAATGATGAGGAAGGGATACATGATGCGTGTAGGAATTCTTTGTGACTGATTATAAAATTCTTTTTTCTGGGATTTCTGCTTCAAGACTGATGGTAGAAGCAAAGGATATCCTGCTTTAAAAAAAAGGTGTAAAAGAATAAAATGTCCTAGACTTCTTAATCCAAAGATACCTTGTGTTATAACAATTAGACATTTTCATATTCATAAAATGGTAACATAAATTTTATTACCACACCAGCATTTCATTTATTCCTAGCCTGATTTCCAGACTAATCTCAACATTCAAGAAAATATCTCAAAAGTAGCTGAAATTTAGGGCATTGAATAACATTGCACAGAAGAAAAGCATATACAAGAACATAAAAAGCTATGGTTTCTTCACTGATGTAATTTCACAATGTTAGAGTTTTTCTTTTATTAAAAACTACCAGTTGCAAAGACATGACTGGAAAGTTCAGGCACATGGGTCCGCCTTCCTGCCTCAGGTCCTGGGCAACTACCAGACAATCTGCAGGGTTATGAGATAAAGTCACGAATACAGTGTGTTTGGCTAAATATTTTTAATAGATTATAATACCTCTGTTTGGCTCAAATAAATTATCCAGCCTTATTTGGTCCACTTTCCCATTTCATGGTTGGCTGATCATTGAATTCTCTCAGAAAGCAAAGCAATGAAGAAAAGGGGAAAAAAGAAGAAAGATGAAAAAAGGAGGAGGAAGGGGAAAAAAGAAGAAAGATGAAAAAAGGAGGAGTAAGGAAGGAAGGGGGCCTGAGGAGGAGGACAGAGGACAGAGGAGCAAAATTCAGGAAGTCAGGAAGTCAGGTACTGGTGGCCTATGCCTACAATCCTAGCTATTCAGAAATGAGATCTGAGGATCACAGTTCAAATCAAGCCTGGGCAGGAAAAGTCTACAAGACACTAAGCTCCAACCACCAGATAGTTCAGAGTAGAGCTGAGTGCCAGCCTTGAGCAAAAGATACTCAGTGCCCTGAGTTCAAGCCCCAGGTCTGTCAAAACAAAAAGTCATTTTTATGTTCCAGACTTCCTTGAGCCCATAGTTTGAAACGATATACGGAAGGGAAAACTATCACTCAACAAAGCTCAATAGCTTGTAGAGCTGCTGTGTCATTCTATTGCATGTCCTACCAGACACGTATAAAATGTGCTTTGCTTGGCCAAAGAGCTATCCACAACTCCCTGCTCAAACACCTGATGACAGTGGACATTCATTTCAATGGGAACAAGATAGTCTTTCAATTTTCCTTCTGTTGTACTCGTTACAATGTGGCCAGATTTACACTCTCTTTGTGAAATGCATTGGATTTCTCAGTCAATATTGGCTACATTATTAGTAATTTCTCAAGATCTTGCCTGTCATTTAAATGCAGACACAAAACTCACAGTCTCCTCCTGGATTCCATTTCAGTTTCAACATAGAACCATCATCATTTTACCAAAGACCAACTTTCTTACAGCATAGTTTCTATAAATAATGCACAAATAAATACTCTGCATATGTAAATTCAACCAATTACAGATTGTACATCTTTAAGGGAAAAGCAGTGCATCTGTACTAAAACACATTCACACTGTTTTCTTGTCATAATGCCCTATAATATGGTATAAAATCTAGCTACACATTATTTCAATTATATTACTTACTGTAAGCAATCTAGAGAAGACAAAGCATACGAAGGATGTTTGTAGTTTATATGCAAATATTATACTGTTTTATATCAAAAGAACTTCATTAGCCACATGGGTTATAGAGCCAACCCACTTCAGATACTAAGGGACATTGTAATTTGGGGGAAAGTTATGTTGCAGATACTATTTGGCCAGCTAAACATTAACTGCTCAACAAAACTCTAGTGTTAACAATAACTATATTAAAAAGTTAATGGCAGCAGCAACTTGTTGACAAGACTCTATGTGCGTATGTGTGAAGAATAAAAGCTCAAAGGAGCAAGGTGCCAGTGGCTCATGTCTGTAATCCTCAAGAGAATGATTTCTGAGAATCAAGGTTCAAAGAAAGCATGCACCAGAAAGTCTCTTATCTACAATTAATCACCAAAAAATCAGGAAACAGAGCTGTGGTTCAAGTGGTAGACCACTATCCTTGAGTGCAAAGGCTAAGGGATAGCACTCAGGACCTGTGTACAAGCCCTGGTGCAAGCACCAAAAAGTAAAAAAGCACAAAGAAAAATGAAAAAATGCACAGAAACATGTCAAAAACTGGGATGACTTAAGGCTTTAAAAAATCTCAGACTTTAAGGCAGACGGATGGGGTGAGAGATGTTGATGTTTGTGATGTATATCACAGTGGGTTACATTGTGCATTTCCCCAACTTTCTAGTGCTAACAGATTAAGGAATATGTTCCTCACTTTTAGTGAGGAACATTGAGCTCTTTTGGAAGAAAAGGGAGAAGGAAGAGGAGGAAAAGAGGTGAGAAGAGTGGGAGAAGTGGAGAGAGGAACCGATAACAAAGAAGACTATCTAGACATATATTCTGACTCCCAGTTATACCATAATGTACAAGCCAGAACTTGCTACAATTTACTCAATTAGAGTAAATATGATCATTGTATTTTATAACGTGTGAATATATTTTAAATACAAGAATTAAAGCTTCATGTCCATAATGAAGACCAGAACGCCTATAAATTGAAATTATAATTTTTTTTTACATTTTAGGTGTCAAAGCCTATAAGTATGCCCTTATAACAAAAACTGCATGAATCTAGTGATCAATGTAAGGAACACATTATGAAGGGAAATGAATACATTTCAACTACCATTCGTGAAGAGAATAAGGCCTTCAACTGAAGAGGCAGTGACATCTCTGGATGCAATGACGTCAGAAGTGTCATCGCAATTCAAAATTATCCTGTACTCATAGAAATTCCAAATTTTGAGGGGAAGAAGTTCCACAGTAAGTTGAATGACAGTATTAATTCCACTTATTCTAGCTGTTGGAATACTAGCCCAAAGTTCATGGCTGTGGCTGTATCTACTATACACAAGTGCAACATTGACTGCATTTCAGGTATCTTAGAGCTGATGGGTTGGAGAAACTATTTGCTTTCTCTACTGATTTTGTCCATCACCAAAGAAGACAAGGGATAGCTCGCAATTCAATTGGGAAGAAACTGGTGGAGCAGTGAACTCCTATTTAGCTCAGTTCCTCCTATCTCCACGTAAGAATCACCATTGTTAACACAAATTGGGGAGGGATGGGGGGCATTGTGAAATTCCATGGCACTTTAAACCACCCCACCAAACTTCACCCATCTTGGCAAGCCAGGTTAGATAGCAATGCTTCTAGGTGTAGCCAGTCATATCCTGGGTTTCAGGTTTCAGCCTGCAGCTCAGAGTCATCCATTAACAGTTTTCACATTCTCCACTTCCACCAAACCACCTCAGAAAGTCTCTAACATGGTAAGGAGGGCACCCAAACAGTTTTTCATGATAGGTCTTGGATGGCTTCCATTTTGGTCATGTCACAGTGTTGATTTTACACCCTTACAAAGCAATCAGAAGCAGAGCAGACTGTGGCCTTGAAAGAATGCTTGCTCCCACACATCGAATAAGGTACAGTGAATTGAAATTCCATATAGTATTGGTATCCTTTTACATAATTACCAACGGAATTACTACAGTGAGAAAGGGAAAGGAAGCCAGACATCGTGGCACACTTCTGTTTCCCAGATACTGGGGAACAGAGGTAGGGAGGAGCACAGTCTTGAGACCACCTGATCAAATGAAAAGCAGGGGAGGGAGGGGAGGAGGAGTTAAAGGGGAAGAAGAGTGAAAAGGGCAGAGGAAAAGGGAGAAAGGTGGAAGAGATAGAGGAAGGGGAGGGCTGGCCAGCCCAAAAGACTATCCAAAGATAACTCAAAAGCCAAAAAAAAAAAAAAGGAACTGGAGGAGTGGTTTAAATGAAGCAAGGAAAAGGCCTCAAGTTCCAAGCCAAGCATCACAGAGCAAGAATTGGAAGAATTAGCTTCTTCATTTGTAAACAAGGCAGACAAAAGAGAACAAGAACACCCCTTCAAAAGGCAACTTGTCCTTGTCCACTCTCAGCAGAAAGGTCACTGAGCATGTCATGTCCAGCCTGTTGGATTCATTAGGCCTCAGAAAGACTTACTGGGGACATTCGTGGGGGCACCCTCATCACTGTTCCCTGTTCTGTGTCACAGGAAGTGGAGAATATCTGCCATTTTAATTTCCATAACATTCACCATCTCAAGTTGCTTATTCAAGTTTCTTAAGGTAAAACTGTTTCTGTTCTCTATATCATTGAAAATGTATACAGCAAGACATGGAGTTTTATATGCTCAAATCCACTGGATTAGCAAAGGAACACAAAGGCTCTGACACCAGGGGGAAGAGTGCTCTATCTCAAAGCAAGCGTGACCATTTACGTCCATCACATACTGGGGCGACCTCAATCCATCACCAGGATCGGTACTGCTCCCACTTGGGAATGAGGGGTACTTGCGCTTGTTGGCATTTACTCCCATTTTGTAAATAGTCATTTCATAAGTATAGAGGATACCTTAAGAAGTATCTACTTTCTGTGTATGCTCATACTAGGGCTTGAACTCAGGGCCTGGGCAATGCCCCTTAAATTTTTTTGCTCAAGGCTGGCTTTCTATCACTTGAGCCACAGCTCTACTTTGGCTTTTTGGTGGCTATTGAAGGTGAGAGACTCATGGAAATTCCTGCCTAGGCCTGGCTTTGAATCTCAACCTTCAGATTGCAATCTCCTAAGAAGCTAGAATTATAACTGAGCCACCACCAGATGGCTTCTAGTCTCACTTTTTACCTGTAGCTGTTAAACACTCCACACAAGAAGTTCTCAACTTTAATCTCACTATTCATAGAATAGAATAGACTATCATCATATAGAACAGGCTGTCCATTCTATATTAAAAATCATGTTTAGAAAGTGGCTCAGGTGGTAGAGATGAAGAGCTCAGTGGACAGAGCCCAGGCCCAGAGTTCAAGCCCCCATGACCAAGAAAAAAAATATCTGTTTCTTTCATTTGGAATATCAGCAGATCACCTACCAGTGTACCTTTATCTACCTATCCATCAAATCTTAGAAATTCAAAAGGCAACCAACAAACTTTGTATCCATTCCTACAGATTTTCTCAGGAGCCATATTTTCTTCTATTATGAATTTCTGAAACATAAGTATAGTTTTTCTTTCTATACCACCAAACCATTTAAACAACTTCCCATATTGTAAACATTTCATAGATTTAGGTTATATGCTCCAAAATGTACTCCTCTTGATTTTGTTTATCCCACATGGAAAGTCCTTTTCAAATTAACATTTGGTGTCATCTTCATGGAACTAGAAACTCCATGAGGATACAGGGCAAGTCTGCCTTATTTGCTCCCCCAAAAAATTAATCCCAAAATCTGGTACTGTTTAGATTTATGCTAGGTAGAGAATTGACTAAGATGCTAAGTCGTTATTGCCCAGCTCTACTTACAATGATATGACCAGTTTGTAAAAAGGCCATATGTGGAAATGATTTGCACAAGATTGTGTAACATGTTAATGAAAAAGCCAAGGTGGCTTTCTTCATTTCCTATTCTACATGGATGACACCACAGAGGTTCTTATACCTGTTTGCACTTCCTTAGCCTCAGGTCCTCAGCTCCTCCCACTAGCCCCCAGATCCACCCATACCTAATGAGCTACTCCTACTACTACCTATCTACTTCCCCTTTACCCCCAGAGAGAGAAGCTGCCACCTGGATAAGGTGCAGACACCATGTAGCTCCCTCTCCCATGGGAACTATGGCCCCACTAATAAACCTCCTTTTGAACCTCTTCTCCTGTCTGTGATGATCTCTGCATGGTCCTCTGGATGGCTGTGACATATCTTTTCAACACCTAATTAGGCTGAGGAGCCAATGGTACTGATGAATGAGTTCTTATCACTTGAATGGTGTATCCATTCCCATCGTTCTTCATTGGCTGGACAGAGAAACCTTTCTGTAAATATGCCTGCTTTATGCATACTTCATGGAAGATCCAAAGAACACAACCTGAAGTAGATTCTGTAGCCATAGTGACGAGCCAAGTTACTCTCTTAGAGACAATCAGGTATGACAGGGATCAAGCCACAAATAGCAGCTGTTATTTCCTTGTCTCTGCCATTGCTAATGCAAATCTGCTAAACATAGCTTTGATGAATTATTTGGGGTTCTTAAAAGAAAATTTTCTTTTGGTTTTCTAGAGCGTCTCTTGATCTTACAAAAAAGGTAAATATGCCTTTCTTTTTGAGGACAAAGATGATATAATATGACTGTCCAATTTTATGTTATAAATATCACTGTATTAAATAAATCTGATTTGAATAGGTCTACGAGTCAGATGGAGAAGACAACTCATTTTGGTAAACATCTCACATTGAAGCTGTAAAGACACTCTTACTAAGTCCCATGCCCAATAAATCCAAGTCTTTCTACCCGGTATGCTTCGGTCTAAATGGTCTGTTTCCCCTGTCATTTTGGTGAACACTTTGGAGACAAAACTAGGTATCATGAAAACCCCAAATTCCACTGCTACAACACCAAGAGATACTGACAGGCAAGATTATCTTTATAAATGACCTACAGATGTTTAACTAACCGCCATGTACATTAGCTTAGGTTCTGAGCAACTTTTGCAACATTTCCCACTTGTTCCTCTGTGGAGCAGAGGAAGGAATGTAAGAAAAGACTAATGAACTGTGGGGTGCAGCTTTAATGGTAAGAGAATTTGCCTAGTCTTTCTGAGAAACTTACAAAAAAAAAACCAACACAAAAAAAACAGAAGTATTATTTAAGCTCTAAACACTAATATGCCAAACAATTTACATAAATCGTACAATGGAGAAGGAATTTCTAGTCTTTTTTTTTTTCCTGGTGAAAAAATGAAGTGCATTCATTTGATCACAGTCACACCATTATTTAGTATCAGATCTAAGATTGCAGTCTAGACATATCCAGCTCATTCTGGATTCCTTATTAGGCTTCTAGCTCTGGAGTCCCTCTGCCCAGGGGACAAATCCTAAGATTGCTAGCACTTAAAACTCTCCTAGTTATAGAAAGTAAATCACAAAGAGCCTCTCCTACTGTGAGAAGCCATTCAATAAATCGTCCTCAAAGCCTTCCCACAGAGGCTACTGGGAAAACCCCAGTAAGACCTGAGTTCTAGCAGAAGCCATCAGTGAGTACAAACAACACAAATTTGCTTCTTTGCTACCGACCCTTGGCTCTGAGACTCAGCCTGTCATCAAGAGTGTCAACTTCATGGATGGGCATGTGTCCACAGGAACTGAGTTGAGGTCACACTTGTCTCACTCTGTCCTGCAAACAGATGTCTGGGTGACAAGTCTTAGTCACACATGGCGAACAGAGGTTCCAGCCAAATCAGGTGGGAAGTGCCATATCTTCTTTCAAGCCCTTTTGGCCAGCCAGTCATTCCCTAAGATAATCCTGCATCAGCTGGTTTTCTCCAGAATCTTTTAACACAAAGCCTGCGTTTGGGTGATGTCTTGTTATTGGACAAGCAGAACTGAGTTTATTTCTGTAACTCACCAAAAACCCCATCTGGTTCTGTGTGTTTGAATGTGCCCTTCAGAGTTCCCTCCCAAGGAGCCAGGTAAAAACTGATGTAATGCAGAGTTCTAGTGGTGGCAAGAAGGAAAGCAGGTGATAGAGCAACAATAAACAACAACCCAAGAGAATTGCTGTTTATTATTCATTTATCACATTAAGATGGAAAAACAGGGCTGGGAATATGGCCTAGTGGCAAGAAGCTCTCTGTTCGATTCCCCAGCACCACATATATGGAAAACGGCCAGAAGGGGCGCTGTGGCTCAGGTGGCAGAGTTCTAGCATTGAGCGGGAAGAAGCCAGGGACAGTGCTCAGGCCCTGAGTCCAAGGCCAGGACTGACCCCAAAAAAAAGCAAGATGGAAAAAACAAAGTCCTGTAATAATCATCCCAGGGAATATACAGCAAACTCTTAGGATAATAGCTTTTCTCCCAGATGACAAGAGTTCAATCACTGGCCTAAATGAGCATCATCAAAACAATAGTATCTCCTCTGGAAATAGAACTCAGTGTGGTCACTTTTCAACATTTTACCAAGTTTGTTATGAATCTTCCAAATTAAATTTAAGCTCCCCACATACACACAGCCCGTGTACTGGATTTTTTGTATATTCAAAAGATGCTCTTTCCCTGCCAGGTGTGATTTGTGAAGTCCTATACCTACCTACCCACTGTCGGGGAAATTAACATCATCTCTATGGGGCAGGGGCAGCTGTGATTTCATTCCTGTCCTGGAAAAAGTTCTTCCCTTGAATATCTTACTTCTGAGGTCCTTTCTCAACTACTCAGGATGAAACACACAATGTCAAACATCCACGCTTTGTCTTCTCATCAAAGCCTTCACTGAAAAAATAATATATCTCAAAGATGGTCAAATACAAATACTAAATACAAATACTAAAAGCTTTTATGCTGTATAAACCTGAAAATTGAAAAGTCTAAACTGTGCCTGAACTAGTTATCATGAGACAAAAACCCAACCGCAAACTATAAGAAATTACAGGCAGTAGTCCTTTTATTCCCCAGTCCCGGGGCTTGGACTCAGGGTCTTGGGTGCTATCCCTGAGCCTCTCTGTGCTCAAGGCTAGCGTTCTACCACTTGAGCCACAGTGCCTTTTCCAGCTTTTTCTAGTTTGTTGGAGATAAGAGTCTCATAGACTTTGCTGACTAGGCTGGCTTTGAACTGCAATTCTCAGATCTCCACCTACTGAGTAGCCAGGATTACAGGCGTGAGCCAGCAGTGAACAGCAGCCGCAAAGTTTTTCACAGTCACCTGCAGCATAATCATAACTGGGGCGTGTTCTAAGGGCTGTGCTGTTGCCATCCCACTGCTGAGCAAACATCACACAGCTCACTCACACAAACTAAGCTGGCTATGACATCACTAGGTTACACAATCTTAGGGGTCCACTGTTATATTTGTGACCTGTCTTGGGTTGAAGTGTCATTATGAAGCACATGACTACATTGAAATGAGCTCTTCCATATGAGAGAAAAGACTCATTTTCCATGCATAAGGATGAAAGAAACTAGAATGTTCATAAATACATTCACCATGTTTATCTAAGAACTTCTTGAGATTCATGGGAGTTTTTGATGCCTTATATAATATTGTATCCACTAAATGCCTTCCCCTGGCCATATTCCAAGAGCTTTTAAATTGTTAGGTCTACAGACAACAACCAAGCTCAGAAGTCTCTGAATGATATTTAATGATTCGGGGGTGGGGGGTGGGGGTGCTCATTCACTACCCTTTCGTCTCTATCCTTCTAATACACACTGTCACTATGGTTTCTTTAACTACACAGAAAAATGGACAACATGGAAGAATATTTTCTGGCAAGGTACTGAGAACAAAATAAAGAACTAATTTCCTTTAGTCTTCATTTTTACCTACAGGTCAGATCACTTGCGAATATAATAACCACAAAAACTCTGCACTAATATAACATTAGACACCAGGCCTTCACAGCTATTCAGACCAGGTTCACCACAAACACTGAAGTTATTTAATAAAATTGAAGATGACTTTTCAATCCGGGATACTAAGAAATTTGTATATCCCCTTGCCAATATTTTTCATGGTGATTAGCTCTTTTTTTCCCCTCACAGACACTGGTATGCTGCTTAAAATAATATTTGTGGCTTTACTCACCATCTGTCAAAGGGAGACATGTTGATTTTCTTAAAGCAAGTTGGGTCTGCATTCTTTCTCTGTTACTGTTACAGGTAGACCTGACAGGCATATGATCGTTTGTTTGCATATGCTCTCCCCTAGATGGAACCTAGTTAAGTTTCATTTCTTACCTGCTGGACAGTTGCACTCAGAAGGTGTTTTCTCTTGTGATTCTCAGTTTAGCCATGTGTTCGTAGGATTCCTGTAGGAAAAGAAGATAATTAAGAGCTAGCAGTAGTATCCCAGTTCTGTGAGTTCTTCAGGGGACTCTTCCTATGTGGCTGTTAATAATGATTGATAGCCTGCACAAACAGCATTTATGTAAGTGCATGGATCTTAGCCAATGCTAACAGTACTCAAGTCATAATTTTGTTTTTAATTTAAAAATCAATTTAACATTGACATAGATTGAAAGATTTGGGGAATACCTTTCTTCATTATTCAACTATCCCCACCCTCTCCCTGCACAGCCAAGGCAAAACTCCGGCACTAACAATGCAGCTCATGGCAATGTGTGTCCTATCAATAACAGCCATGTTGTAGACATACTTTATCACAATTCGGGCTGCAACTACTGCATCTCTCCACTGGCAGAAAAACTACCCTCTCCCTACTGGAGTCTAAGTCATCTTTAAAGGGAATCCCTTTCAATTCTCCATTCATCAATATCTGAGCACAACCTCTGTTAACTCTCCCCCTCCAAAAAAACAAAGGAAAACTTTTTTTCCCAATTTTTAAAATATTTAATATGAAAAGAATTCCGAGTTAAATGAATTTTTAAATCTATGGCTATTTTACTTTTAAGAGTGCTTACCATTCTCTATTGATAAGGCCTAACCTTATCAAATGAAAAACAGATGTGAGCATTACAATGAATATTCTCCATACAACTGAGAATGCTGACAGCCCAGACTCCACAAAACTAAACAGCCGGGCAAAGCCCCTACTGCCATTGCATCATGCAATCCTTAAGGAAGACAGAGGGAAGATCCACCACACAGACTTGGAGAGAACCAAGGAAGGGACTTGATAAATAGATACCACTGAGGCTCACACATCCCAAATCAACTGTATAACCAGTAAGGTGGATCCTGTAGACTGACTGAACCTGTGCAAAATTCTATCCACATGCAACTCCCCCTCGAGCAAGGCCCAGCCTCACACACCTGAGCGAGAAGCTCGCTCCACTCAAGTACTATGGTCTTCAGCTGATCCGCCTTCTTGGGCAGCAGGGGAACGGAGGGCGCCCCTTTAGCAGATTCCAGGGTGAGGATCCTCGCCTGAGGTCGTTGGTTTTCACCCCAAGTTACAGACACGAAATCATGGCCACCCCGGAGAGGAGGGTGGCCAGGGTGGTGCACGGGGGCATGGCACAGTGCAATGCTGCCTGGAAGGGCTGGGTTCTTCAGATCCAGCCTTTCACCCTGCTCCCTTCCCCACAGGCTTCTTCACCAGCATGGTAAGGGGGGGTCCTCTGGCCACCTTCTACCTCCTGCCAAGACAACTGGCCAGAGGAGTAGCGACAAGTCCTCCAAAGTTCAGTCCTGGCGGCTGCACGAGTAGTTGGCAGAGTAGGTGCCAGGCAGGCGCGGTGAGGGACCTGTATGGGGCTCAGCACGGGGACCCGCAGGCAAGGACCATCCTCAGCCTGTGGCTCTCCTCCCAGCTGGGAGCAAAACAAACAAAAATAATGCTCTCCTCTGCACTCCTCTGAGCTCCTCTGCTCTCCTCCTCTGCTTTCCACTGCTCTCCTCCTCCTCCTGCTCTCTGCCTCCTCTGCTCTCTACCTCCTCTGCTTCCTCCCTCCTCTGCTCTCATCTTCCTCCTCAATTTGATGATAAACTGGCTTCAGGTGTGTTAGGGAGATAGAAGCGTAAAGGTAGAAGAGGGAAATGGGTTTTAATGTACCCTAAGTGCATCAAGTATTGAAAATGAGTACTTCGTTTAGGGCTCTGCAACAATCTAACATGTCCTCGGACCCTTTTGGTGCCAATAAGATAGAGGAGAGTTCTGTGGACAGATCTCTGGTCTTGCAGGATTTAGGTTGTAACAGAAAGGAGAACTAGATGGTTCTGAATGTTTATTCAAGGTCCATCCACCCACTTCCTCACTTTCAGCCCTCCCATTATGTCTTAAGACTTCAAGGAAATAAGTGTTTCTGTCTCTCACCCGATCCACTCCATTCCCCCCATGTACGGTCCAGTGCCAGGTGCTAGCAAGATCACAGGAGCAAGGTGTGGGTACTGTTCATTGGGAGCTGCAGGCTTGCTGTGTTGGCTGGTCCCTCTGGAAGGAATGCTGGTGGCTCCCCTACCCTCTCCTCCTCGTGGGAGAGACCCCCATGACCTGTGTTTGCATTTGCTTCTGTGCTTATATAGCCTCTGTATTTACACCTGTCCATGCTAGGGCAAATAGGCTTCCCCTAGTTCTTAAGCAATGAGCCAGAGCTGTCCAGTCAACGGTGGTTTGGCAGCATTATGCTGCCTTTAGCCATTTGGGAACCCTATGAAATTGGTCATGGCCCCTTCCAGGATGTGCACCCTACCAGAGTGCACAGGCGTGAGGCAGAAATAGCAGGGCCTCCTCTTGAGCACAGACCCCTCTCCTCCCGCCTTGTTCCTTTGCTGGGGCTGGCAAGCCTCATAGGCAGGGTGGCCCGACGAGCTAGGGATGGCCAGCCAATGACAGGTAAGATCCTTCAGGGGGGGACGACCTAAGACAGGCGCTTTCTCGAGTAGGACATCCACCAGCTTATTAAACAGAAAAGGAGATGTGGGGCGCACCGCCTGGCCCGACTGTGCACGCCCTGGAGTTGTGTGACTGTTGCAACCCGCCTCCGGGGAGAGGGATCCTGGCTAACCCCGCCTGCCTTCGGGGTCCGGAACTGGAAGGCAGCTCTAGGCAGTAACCTGGGGTGGTCCTGCTGGTAGTGGACATAGACTCAGGCCGCCCCTTAGGGAGGTCCCATGGCCTTCCCCCCTTGACGGACAGCTCCGACCGCCAATCGTAGCCCCTGACTAGGTATGTTACACCCCTCCTCTTCCTGCTGCCATTGCCCATACTTAAGATGGGGTTCGCGCCCATAAAACAGAGAGCGGTCTTGAACTCTGCCCAAGTCGACTGACCATCTAACTGTGGCATAAAGGTTGGGTTGGGCTGCGTGTGGGCGACTTGCAGCTTATTACCTATTCTGGGTTCACCCTCGGCGGGGAGGGCCGCGCCTCCTTGCCTCTCCTGCTGGTCAGGAGAGCGCCCGGGGTTCAGGGCCCCCTGCATCTGTCCATCCATCTGTCTGTCTATGTGTCTGTCTCCCTGTCCATCTGTCTGTCCATCTCTTGTGCGTCTGTCTGTTCCCTGTCTGTCTCTATGTTGTCCTGTCTGTCCGTCTGTCTGTGTGTCTGCGCCTCTCTCCGTCTGTGTGTCCGCCCGTCCCTCCTTTTCCGTCTCCCCAATCCACATGTCCGTCCCTCTGTCCGCCCCTCCATTCCTCCGACTGGACTGTGTCTCTCTGTCTGGGAGACGCACCCAGCACCACCCAAGGAGGATTCAGCACCCAGCACCACCACCCAAGGAGGACTCAGCACTCAATACCACACCCAGGAGGCCTCAGCACACAATACCACCACCCAGGAGGACTCCAGCACCCAGCACCACCACCCAAGGAGGACTCAGGTCTGTCTGTCTGT
>NW_025961652.1:0-23482 GCF_023159225.1 Perognathus longimembris pacificus | reverse complement strand
CTGTGAGGAATTTTTTGTTCATGTGCGGTTGCATGAGTGTGTCAGGTATGAGGTTGGACAAGAGGGAGTTCAAAGTGTTTACACGTTACTTGGTTTTGAAGTTCCCGGAAACCAATCATATGGCGAAGGCTCCCCTCTTGTGCTGTCCGCTACACAAAGGTCTCCGTACTTGATGCCAAGCTGCTCTGCTCTTGGAGATCTGCATGACAGTGATGATGCTGCCTATGAATATCATTGCTGGGTGCTAGTGTGCCTTGGTCACGGCAGGGAAGGGTCAGATATCCCTTTCCCTGGTTTCTTAGCAGAGCTTCCTGAAGGAGCCTAAAACATATGGCTGTGAGACACGGGCACCAGGATTGCCAGCTCCTGCTCTAGCCAGTATAATCCTTGGCTGCTCAATAGCAGGAAGTAGCAGGCAGGGATCTGGGCCAGAGAGGCCAAGGCAAGCAGGAAGACAAGAGTTAAGCAGACACTAGCGCAGAAAGGAGATGCCCAGATTCGCTGACCTGCTAACCTTGTATCTCCCTTATGCTCTGAGCAAGAGAGATGAGGTTGATTGTGAGAGAGGTGGCGGATCCATACACCAGCCACTTCCAGGACTGGCAAGGGCAGAGGCGGTGGGGAGCTGTGTCACACGGGTTTCAACCAGGATGTGGGAAGATGGAGCAGGAGGGGTGGTGGAAAGTGTATTTGCCTAGGACCCTGGCCCAAGCCGTTCCCAGCAGAATGGTCAGGGGAGGG
This sequence comes from Perognathus longimembris pacificus, assembly GCF_023159225.1. NCBI lineage: Eukaryota > Metazoa > Chordata > Mammalia > Rodentia > Heteromyidae > Perognathus > Perognathus longimembris. The sequence continues at coordinate 22,741 of NW_025961652.1, read as the reverse complement.
ATGTGCGGCTCTACACATCCTGTGCATCCCGAAGGCTGTGAGAACTAGTGAGAACTTACAGCAAACCCCCAAGGGGCCCTGTGACCTTTTTGCTATGGCAACTCCAGTTGGAAACACTGGCTCCAAGTCAGCAGGAGGCGCCTAGTACCTGGCCATGTCACAGAGCTCCAAACCATATGGGCACTGCCCAGAGGCTTCCCAGCACTCCAGGTGGCAAATGCACTGTTAGTGAGGCACCAGGAGGCCCTGCTGGCCTGTGAGCACCAACTGCCTACCTCTAAGCAGCCTCACTACCCCTCCCTAAGGCTGTTCCTGTTGAATGAAAATGAAAGCACACATCAACAAAGTGGGCAAGGAATGGAGAAACAAAAACATCCGGCCACCCCTGGAGGCTTTTCTGCATAGTGGGTCGCATATGTGCAGTCCTTCCTGCTCAGAAAAAACACAGGGCTGCTGCCTAGCAAGCCAGGCAAGGTCTCAGGTGGTCTTGGCCAAGGGGGCAGAGGCCCGTTTCCAGACCAATCGGATGTCAGTCATAAAACCAGAAGGCAGGAAAGGAGTGCCGCTTCCTCCTACCTTTGTCACAAACCTCCTGTGCACAGAAAAGGAGCAGAGGGGCTTGGGCACAGAGCAGGCAGACAACAGATTAGATAAATGGGGGATTGGTGTTCACCAGAGGACTGAGAGATCCCAGGTGTGCAGAGGGGTGAGAGCACAGGGAGATTTGGAGAAGATAAGAAGGGCTAGGCCAGGGTGAGGCAGTTGTAATTTCCCCAGAAGAAGTGAAGAGGTGCATGGGGAGGTGTGCAGCCTGTGACCTCAAGAGGAGGAGGGGGAAATTGGGAAGCAGAGGCAGAGGCAAAGAGGCAGTGACGCAGAGGCATGTGTGACTTGAAAGCAGTCCAGAGCAGCAAGGCAGGGACAGGAGGGCTAGGAGAGAGAACTCGGAGGGAGTTATCAGCAAAGGAGGTATGTGTGCAGGGGACAAGCCTCAGGAACTCAGCTGCAGATGCAGGTGGTGGCTAGGAAGGCCAGGTTTGGGCGCCCACCACCCTGGACCAAGTAGAAGGGAGAAGAGGCAAGGGATTCTGGGGCACAGGCCTGCCCCATTCTCTGGCGCGCAGCGCTGTGCTTTAGGGTGTAGACCTGAGGGGTAACGAATGCCATCCTTGGTTGGGGTACTACTGGGGCGTGATCATGTGGTCCTGTTACCTTGACATTTCTGCCTTGATTGCTTTCCCGAAGAGTTTGTTGCTACCCAGGTCTCCGAAGCTGCATGGTTCAGGGAATGGGAGACTGGTGAGGACAGCACGGGGAGGCCCAAGTGCCAATGGACTGTCCAGTAAGCAGCGCTGGGCTCCTTAGCCACGCCCACAACAAGAACAACACCCTGGACTTGAGCAAGTAGGACACAGTCCTCGAAAACCCTTAGCACCTTCCATGCCACTGTGTACTGGGTGCGCTCACGTGTGCGTGTGTGTGCCCCTGCTTGCCTACATGCGTGTGTTCCTGATGCTGTACAAGAGTGTGCTTCCTAAGCCAAATTCTGCATATGTGCAAATAGGTATGTGGATGTAGATCCAGGAGGACCCGGCACAGTGTGTTATAGTGAGCATGTGGGGTGGCGGGGAGGAAGAGAGAGAAAGAGAGAGAGAGAGAGAGTCGGCTCGGCTGTGAGGAATTTTTTGTTCATGTTCGGTTGCATGAGTGTGTCAGTATGAGGTTGGACAGAGGGAGTTCAAAGTGTTTACACGTTACTTGTTTTTTGAAGTTCCCGGAAACCATCATATGGCGAAGGCTCCCCTCTTGTGCTGTCCGCTACACAAAGGTCTCCGTACTTGATGCCAAGCTGCCTCTGCTCTTGGAGATCTGCATGACAGTGATGATGCTGCCTATGAATATCATTGCTGGGTGCTAGTGTGCCTTGGTCACGGCAGGGAAGGGTCAGATATCCCTTTCCCTGGTTTCTTAGCAGAGCTTCCTGAAGGAGCCTAAAACATATGGCTGTGAGACACGGGCACCAGGATTGCCAGCTCCTGCCTCTAGCCAGTATAATCCTTGGCTGCTCAATAGCAGGAAGTAGCAGGCAGGGATCTGGGGCCCAGAGAGGCCAAGGCAAGCAGGAAGACAAGAGTTAAGCAGACACTAGCGCAGAAAGGAGATGCCCAGATTCGCTGACCTGCTAACCTTGTATCTCCCTTATGCTCTGAGCAAGAGAGATGAGGTTGATTGTGAGAGAGGTGGCGGATCCAATACACCAGCCACTTCCAGGACTGGCAAGGGCAGAGGCGGTGGGGGGAGCTGTGTCACACGGTTCAACCAGGATGTGGGAAGATGGAGCAGGAGGGGTGGTGGAAAGTGTATTTGCCTAGGACCCTGGCCCAAGCCGTTCCCAGCAGAATGGTCAGGGGAGGGATGTGCGGCTCTACACATCCTGTGCATCCCCGAAGGCCTGTGAGAACTAGTGAGAACTTACAGCAAACCCCCAAGGGGCCCTGTGCCCTTTTTGCTATGGCAACTCCAGTTGGAACACTGGCTCAAGTCAGCAGGAGGCGCCTAGTACCCGGCCATGTCACAGAGCTCCAAACCATATGGGCACTGCCCAAGGCTTCCCAGCACTCCAGGTGCAAATGCACTGTTAGTGAGGCACCAGGAGGCCCTGCTGGCCTGTGAGCACCAACTGCCTACCTCTAAGCAGCCTCACTACCCCTCCCTTAAGGCTGTTCCTGTTGGAATGCAAATGAAAGCACACATCAACAAAGTGGGCAAGGAATGGAGAAACAAAACATCCGGCCACCCCCTGGAGGCTTTTCTGCATAGTGGGTCGCATATGTGCAGTCCTTCCTGCTCAGAAAAACACAGGGCTGCTGCCTAGCAAGCCAGGCAAGGTCTTCAGGTGGTCTTGGCCAAGGGGGGCAGAGGCCGTTTCCAGGACCAATCGGATGTCAGTCATAAAACCAGAAGGCAGGAAAGGAGTGCCGCTTCCCTCCTACCTTTGTCACAAACTCCTGTGCACAGAAAAGGAGCAGAGGGCTTGGGCACAGAGCAGGCAGACAACAGATTAGATAATGGGGATTGGTGTTCACCAGAGGACTGAGAGATCCCAGGTGTGCAGAGGGTGAGAGCACAGGGAGATTTGGAGAAGATAAGAAGGGCTAGGCCAGGGTGAGGCAGTTGTAATTTCCCCAGAAGAAGTGAAGAGGTGCATGGGGAGGTGTGCAGCCTGTGAACCTCAAGAGGAGGAGGGGGAAATTGGGAAGCAGAGGCAGAGGCAAAGAGGCAGTGACGCAGAGGCATGTGTGACTTGAAAGCAGTCCAGAGCAGCAAGGCAGGGACAGGAGGGCTAGGAGAGAGAACTCGGAGGGAGTTATCAGCAAAGGAGGTATGTGTGCAGGGGACAAGCCTCAGGAACTCAGCTGCAGATGGCAGGTGGTGGCTAGGAAGGCCAGGTTGGGCGCCCCACCACCCTGGGACCAAGTAGAAGGGAGAAGAGGCAAGGGATTCTGGGGCACAGGCCTGCCCCATTCTCTGCGCGCAGCGCTGTGCTTTAGGGTGTAGACCTGAGGGGTAACGAATGCCATCCTTGGTTGGGGCACTACTGGGGCGTGATCATGTGGTCCTGTTACATTGACATTTCTGCCTTGATTGCTTTCCCGAAGAGTTTGTTGCTACCAGGTCTCCGAAGCTGCATGGTTCAGGGAATGGGAGACTGGTGAGGACAGCAGGGGGAGGCCCAAGTGCCAATGGACTGTCCCGTAAGCAGCGCTGGGCTCCTTAGAAACGCCCACCACGAGAAAAACACCATGGACTTGAGCAAGTAGGACACAGTCCTCGAAAACCCCTTAGCACCTTCCAAGCCACTGTGTACTGGGTGCGCTCACGTGTGCGGTGGTGTGCCCCTGCTTGCCTACATGCGTGTGTTCCTGATGCTGTACAAGAGTGTGCTTCCTAAGCCTAAGTCTGCATATGTGCAAATAGGTATGTGGATGTAGATCCAGGAGGACCCGGCACAGTGTGTTATAGTGAGCATGTGGGGGTGGCGGGGAGGAAGAGAGAGAAGAGAGAGAGAGAGAGTCGGCTCGCCTGTGAGGAATTTTTTGTTCATGTGCGGTTGCGATGAGTGTGTCAGGTATGAGTTGGACAGAGGGAGTTCAAAGTGTTTACACGTTACTTGTTTTGAAGTTCCCGGAAACCAATCATATGGCGAAGGCTCCCCTCTTGTGCTGTCCGCTACACAAAGGTCTCCGTACTTGATGCCAAGCTGCCTCTGCTCTTGGAGATCTGCATGACAGTGATGATGCTGCCTAGAATATCATTGCTGGGTGCTAGTGTGCCTTGGTCACGGCAGGGAAGGGTCAGATATCCCTTTCCCCTGGTTTCTTAGCAGAGCTTCTGAAGGAGCCTAAAACATATGGCTGAGACACGGGCACCAGGATTGCCAGCTCCTGCCTCTAGCCAGTATAATCCTTGGCTGCTCAATAGCAGGAAGTAGCAGGCAGGGATCTGGGCCAGAGAGGCCAAGGCAAGCAGGAAGACAAGAGTTAAGCAGACACTAGCGCAGAAAGGAGATGCCCAGATTCGCTGACCTGCTAACCTTGTATCTCCCTTATGCTCTGAGCAAGAGAGATGAGGTTGATTGTGAGAGAGGTGGCGGATCCATACACCAGCCACTTCCAGGACTGGCAAGGGCAGAGGCGGTGGGGAGCTGTGTCACACGGGTTCAACCAGGATGTGGGAAGATGGAGCAGGAGGGGTGGTGGAAAGTGTATTTGCCTAGGACCCTGGCCCAAGCCGTTCCCAGCAGAATGGTCAGGGGAGGGATGTGCGGCTCTACACATCCTGTGCATCCCCGAAGGCCTGTGAGAACTAGTGAGAACTTACAGCAAACCCCCAAGGGGCCCTGTGACCTTTTTGCTATGGCAACTCCAGTTGGAACACTGGCTCAAGTCAGCAGGAGGCGCCTAGTACCTGGCCATGTCACAGAGCTCCAAACCATATGGCACTGCCCAGAGGCTTCCCAGCACTCCAGGTGCAAATGCACTGTTAGTGAGGCACCAGGAGGCCCTGCTGGCCTGTGAGCACCAACTGCCTACCTCTAAGCAGCCTCACTACCCCTCCCTTAAGGCTGTTCCTGTTGGAATGCAAATGAAGCACACATCAACAAAGTGGGCAAGGAATGGAGAAACAAAACATCCGGCCACCCCCTGGAGGCTTTTCTGCATAGTGGGTCGCATATGTGCAGTCCTTCCTGCTCAGAAAAACACAGGGCTGCTGCCTAGCAAGCCAGGCAAGGTCTTCAGGTGGTCTTGGCCAAGGGGGCAGAGGCCGTTTCCAGACCAATCGGATGTCAGTCATAAAACCAGAAGGCAGGAAAGGAGTGCCGCTTCCCTCCTACCTTTGTCACAAACCTCCTGTGCACAGAAAAGGAGCAGAGGGGCTTGGGCACAGAGCAGGCAGACAACAGATTAGATAAATGGGGATTGGTGTTCACCAGAGGACTGAGAGATCCCAGGTGTGCAGAGGGTGAGAGCACAGGGAGATTTGGAGAAGATAAGAAGGGCTAGGCCAGGGTGAGGCAGTTGTAATTTCCCCAGAAGAAGTGAAGAAGTGCATGGGGAGGTGTGCAGCCTGTGAACCTCAAGAGGAGGAGGGGGAAATTGGGAAGCAGAGGCAGAGGCAAAGAGGCAGTGACGCAGAGGCATGTGTGACTTGAAAGCAGTCCAGAGCAGCAAGGCAGGGACAGGAGGGCTAGGAGAGAGAACTCGGAGGGAGTTATCAGCAAAGGAGGTATGTGTGCAGGGGACAAGCCTCAGGAACTCAGCTGCAGATGGCAGGTGGTGGCTAGGAAGGCCAGGTTGGGCGCCCCACCACCCTGGGACCAAGTAGAAGGGAGAAGAGGCAAGGGATTCTGGGGCACAGGCCTGCCCCATTCTCTGCGCGCAGCGCTGTGCTTTAGGGTGTAGACCTGAGGGGTAACGAATGCCATCCTTGGTTGGGGCACTACTGGGGCGTGATCATGTGGTCCTGTTACATTGACATTTCTGCCTTGATTGCTTTCCGAAGAGTTTGTTGCTACCCAGGTCTCCGAAGCTGCATGGTTCAGGGAATGGGAGACTGGTGAGGACAGCAGGGGGAGGCCCAAGTGCCAATGGACTGTCCCGTAAGCAGCGCTGGGCTCCTTAGAAACGCCCACCACGAGAAAAACACCATGGACTTGAGCAAGTAGGACACAGTCCTCGAAAACCCCTTAGGCACCTTCAAGCCACTGTGTACTGGGTGCGCTCACGTGTGCGTGTGTGTGCCCCTGCTTGCCTACATGCGTGTGTTCCTGATGCTGTACAAGAGTGTGCTTCCTAAGCCTAAGTCTGCATATGTTGCAAATAGGTATGTGGATGTAGATCCAGGAGGACCCGGCACAGTGTGTTATAGTGAGCATGTGGGGGGTGGCGGGGAGGAAGAGAGAGAAAGAGAGAGAGAGAGAGTCGGCTCGCCTGTGAGGAATATTTTGTTCATGTGCGGTTGCATGAGTGTGTCAGGTATGAGGTTGGACAGAGGGAGTTCAAAGTGTTTACACGTTACTTGGTTTTGAAGTTCCCGGAAACCAATCATATGGCGAAGGCTCCCCTCTTGTGCTGTCCGCTACACAAAGGTCTCCGTACTTGATGCCAAGCTGCCTCTGCTCTTGGAGATCTGCATGACAGTGATGATGCTGCCTATGAATATCATTGCTGGGTGCTAGTGTGCCTTGGTCACGGCAGGGAAGGGTCAGATATCCCTTTCCCTGGTTTCTTAGCAGAGCTTCCTGAAGGAGCCTAAAACATTATGGCTGTGAGACACGGGCACCAGGATTGCCAGCTCCTGCCTCTAGCCAGTATAATCCTTGGCTGCTCAATAGCAGGAAGTAGCAGGCAGGGATCTGGGCCAGAGAGGCCAAGGCAAGCGGGAAGACAAGAGTTAAGCAGACACTAGCGCAGAAAGGAGATGCCCAGATTCGCTGACCTGCTAACCTTGTATCTCCCTTATGCTCTGAGCAAGAGAGATGAGGTTGATTGTGAGGAGAGGTGGCGGATCCATACACCAGCCACTTCCAGGACTGGCAAGGGCAGAGGCGGTGGGGAGCTGTGTCACACGGGTTCAACCAGGATGTGGGAAGATGGAGCAGGAGGGGTGGTGGAACGTGTATTTGCCTAGGACCCTGGCCCAAGCCGTTCCCAGCAGAATGGTCAGGGGAGGGATGTGCGGCTCTACACATCCTGTGCATCCCCGAAGGCCTGTGAGAACTAGTGAGAACTTACAGCAAACCCCCAAGGGGCCCTGTGACCTTTTTGCTATGGCAACTCCAGTTGGAACACTGGCTCAAGTCAGCAGGAGGCGCCTAGTACCTGGCCATGTCACAGAGCTCCAAACCATATGGGCACTGCCCAGAGGCTTCCCAGCACTCCAGGTGCAAATGCACTGTTAGTGAGGCACCAGGAGGCCCTGCTGGCCTGTGAGCACCAACTGCCTACCTCTAAGCAGCCTCACTACCCCTCCCTTAAGGCTGTTCCTGTTGGAATGCAAATGAAAGCACACATCAACAAAGTGGGCAAGGAATGGAGAAACAAAACATCCGGCCACCCCCTGGAGGCTTTTCGCATAGTGGGTCGCATATGTGCAGTCCTTCCTGCTCAGAAAAACACAGGGCTGCTGCCTAGCAAGCCAGGCAAGGTCTTCAGGTGGTCTTGGCCAAGGGGCAGAGGCCGTTTCCAGACCAATCGGATGTCAGTCATAAACCAGAAGGCAGGAAAGGAGTGCCGCTTCCCTCCTACCTTTGTCACAAACCTCCTGTGCACAGAAAGGAGCAGAGGGGCTTGGGCACAGAGCAGGCAGACAACAGATTAGATAAATGGGGATTGGTGTTCACCAGAGGACTGAGAGATCCCAGGTGTGCAGAGGGTGAGAGCACAGGGAGATTTGGAGAAGATAAGAAGGGCTAGGCCAGGGTGAGGCAGTTGTAATTTCCCCAGAAGAAGTGAAGAGGTGCATGGGGAGGTGTGCAGCCTGTGAACCTCAAGAGGAGGAGGGGGAATTGGGAAGCAGAGGCAGAGGCAAAGAGGCAGTGACGCAGAGGCATGTGTGACTTGAAAGCAGTCCAGAGCAGCAAGGCAGGGACAGGAGGGCTAGGAGAGAGAACTCGGAGGGAGTTATCAGCAAAGGAGGTATGTGTGCAGGGGACAAGCCTCAGGAACTCAGCTGCAGATGGCAGGTGGTGGCTAGGAAGGCCAGGTTGGGCGCCCCACCACCCCTGGGACCAAGTAGAAGGAAGAAGAGGCAAGGGATTCTGGGGCACAGGCCTGCCCCATTCTCTGCGCGCAGCGCTGTGCTTTAGGGTGTAAGACCTGAGGGGTAACGAATGCCATCCTTGGTTGGGGCACTACTGGGGCGTGATCATGTGGTCCTGTTACATTGACATTTCTGCCTTGATTGCTTTCCCGAAGAGTTTGTTGCTACCCAGGTCTCCGAAGCTGCATGGTTCAGGGAATGGGAGACTGGTGAGGACAGCAAGGGGGAGGGCAAGAGCCAGTGGACTGTCCAGTAAGCAGCGCTGGGCTCCTTAGCCACGCCCCACCACAAGAACAACACCCTGGACTTGAGCAAGTAGGACCCAATCCTCGAAAACCCCTTAGCACCTTCCAAGCCACTGTGTACTGGGCGCGCTCACGTGTGCGTGTGTGTGCCCCTGCTTGCCTACATGCGTGTGTTCCTGATGCTGTACAAGAGTGTGCTTCCTAAGCCTAAGTCTGCATATGTGCAAATAGGTATGTGGATGTAGATCCAGGAGGACCCGGCACAGTGTGTTATAGTGAGCATGTGGGGGTGGCGGGGGAGGAAGAGAGAGAAAGAGAGAGAGAGAGAGTCGGCTCGCCTGTGAGGAATTTTTTGTTCATGTGCGGTTGCATGAGTGTTTCAGGTATGAGGTTGGACAGAGGGAGTTCAAAGTGTTTACACGTTACTTGTTTTTTGAAGTTCCCGGAAACCAATCATATGGCGAAGCTCCCCTCTTGTGCTGTCTCTACACAAAGGTCTCCGTACTTGATGCCAAGCTGCCTCTGCTCTTGGAGATCTGCATGACAGTGATGATGCTGCCTATGAATATCATTGCTGGGTGCTAGTGTGCCTTGGTCACGGCAGGGAAGGGTCAGATATCCCTTTCCCTGGTGTCTTAGCAGAGCTTCCTGAAGGAGCCTAAAACATATGGCTGTGAGCCACGGGCACCAGGATTGCCAGCTCCTGCCTCTAGCCAGTATAATCCTTGGCTGCTCAATAGCAGGAAGTAGCAGGCAGGGATCTGGGCCAGAGAGGCCAAGGCAAGCGGGAAGACAAGAGTTAAGCAGACACTAGCGCAGAAAGGAGATGCCCAGATTCGCTGACCTGCTAACCTTGTATCTCCCTTATGCTCTGAGCAAGAGAGATGAGGTTGATTGTGAGAGAGGTGGCGGATCCATACACCAGCCACTTCCAGGACTGGCAAGGGCAGAGGCGGTGGGGAGCTGTGTCACACGGGTTCAACCAGGATGTGGGAAGATGGAGCAGGAGGGGAGGTGGAAAGTGTATTTGCCTAGGACCCTGGCCCAAGCCGTTCCCAGCAGAATGGTCAGGGGAGGGATGTGCGGCTCTACACATTCTGTGCATCCCCGAAGGCCTGTGAGAACTAGTGAGAACTTACAGCAAACCCCCAAGGGCCCTGTGCCCTTTTGCTATGGCAACTCCAGTTGGAACACTGGCTCAAGTCAGCAGGAGGCGCCTAGTACCTGGCCATGTCACAGAGCTCCAAACCATATGGGCACTGCCCAGAGGCTTCCCAGCACCCCAGGTGCAAATGCACTGTTAGTGAGGCACGAGGAGGCCCTGCTGGCCTGTGAGCACCAACTGCCTACCTCTAAGCAGCCTCACTACCCCTCCCTTAAGGCTGTTCCTGTTGGAATGCAAATGAAAGCACACATCAACAAAGTGGGCAAGGAATGGAGAAACAAAACATCCGGCCACCCCCTGGAGGCTTTTCTGCATAGTGGGTCGCATATGTGCAGTCCTTCCTGCTCAGAAAAACACAGGGCTGCTGCCTAGGCAAGCCAGGCAAGGTCCTTCAGGTGGTCTTGGCCAAGGGGGCAGAGGCCGTTTCCAGACCAATCGGATGTCAGTCATAAAACCAGAAGGCAGGAAAGGAGTGCCGCTTCCCTCCTACCTTTGTTACAAACCTCCTGTGCACAGAAAAGGAGCAGAGGGGCTTGGGCACAGAGCAGGCAGACAACAGATTAGATAAATGGGGATTGGTGTTCACCAGAGGACTGAGAGATCCCAGGTGTGCAGAGGGTTAGAGCAGAGGGAGATTTGGAGAAGATAAGAAGGGCTAGGCCAGGGTGAGGCAGTTGTAATTTCCCCAGAAGAAGTGAAGAGGTGCATGGGGAGGTGTGCAGCCTGTGAACCTCAAGAGGAGGAGGGGGAAATTGGGAAGCAGAGGCAGAGGCAAAGAGGCAGTGACGCAGAGGCATGTGTGACTTGAAAGCAGTCCAGAGCAGCAAGGCAGGGACAGGAGGGCTAGGAGAGAGAACTCGGAGGGAGTTATCAGCAAAGGAGGTATGTGTGCAGGGGACAAGCCTCAGGAACTCAGCTGCAGATGGCAGGTGGTGGCTAGGAAGGCCAGGTTGGGCGCCCCACCACCCTGGGACCAAGTAGAAGGGAGAAGAGGCAAGGGATTCTGGGGCACAGGCCTGCCCATTCTCTGCGCGCAGCGCTGTGCTTTAGGGTGTAGACCTGAGGGGGTAACGAATGCCATCCTTGGTTGGGGCACTACTGGGGCGTGATCATGTGGTCCTGTTACATTGACATTTCTGCCTTGATTGCTTTCCCGAAGAGTTTGTTGCTACCCAGGTCTCCGAAGCTGCATGGTTCAGGGAATGGGAGACTGGTGAGGACAGCACGGGGAGGCCCAAGTGCCAATGGACTGTCCAGTAAGCAGCGCTGGGCTCCTTAGCCACGCCCACCACAAGAACAACACCCTGGACTTGAGCAAGTAGGACACAGTCCCTCGAAAACCCCTTAGCACCTTCCAAGCCACTGTGTACTGGGTGCGCTCACGTGTGCGTGTGTGTGCCCCTGCTTGCCTACATGCGTGTGTTCCTGATGCTGTACAAGAGTGTGCTTCCTAAGCCTAAGTCTGCATATGTGCAAATAGGTATGTGGATGTAGATCCAGGAGGACCCAGCACAGTGTGTTATAGTGAGCATGTGGGGGTGGCGGGGAGGGGAGAGAGAGAAAGAGAGAGAGAGAGAGTCGGCTCGCCTGTGAGGAATTTTTTGTTCATGTGCGGTTGCATGAGTGTGTCAGGTATGAGGTTGGACAGAGGGAGTTCAAAGTGTTTACACGTTACTTGTTTTTTGAAGTTCCCGGAAACCAATCATATGGCGAAGGCTCCCCTCTTGTGCTGTCCGCTACACAAAGGTCTCCGTACTTGATGCCAAGCTGCCTCTGCTCTTGGAGATCTGCATGACAGTGATGATGCTGCCTATGAATATCATTGCTGGGTGCTAGTGTGCCTTGGTCATGGCAGGGAAGCGTCAGATATCCCTTTCCCTGGTGTCTTAGCAGAGCTTCCTGAAGGAGCCTAAAAACATATGGCTGTGAGCCACGGGCACCAGGATTGCCAGCTCCTGCCTCTAGCCAGTATAATCCTTGGCTGCCCAATAGCAGGAAGTAGCAGGCAGTGATCTGGGCGAGAGAGGCCAAGGCAAGAGGGCAGACAAGAGGTAATTGGAAACCTGCCCACGGAGGAAATGCCCGGATCCGATGACCTGTTTTTCTTGTATCTCCCTTGTGCTGTCAGGAAGACAGATGACATGGAGGGCGAGAGAGGTGTCAGATCCAGACCCTGGTGCTTCCAAGTCTGGCAAGGGCTGAGGCGGTGGGCAAGCTGTCCCACACGGGTTCAGCCAGGATGTGGGAGGATGGAGCAGGAGGGACGGTGGAAATTGTATTTACCTAGAAACATGGCCCAAGCCAGCCCCAGCCGAATGGCCATGGGAGGGATTTGCGGCTCCAGAGGTCCTGTGAACTTCAACTATGACACTGTAACACAAGGGCTGAGGAAGACTGACAGGATGACTTGCATGTGCAGGTGTTTCTACCAGAAGAAAGAAGGCATTGTAGCAGGCAGGGTCAAGGCTACGGCTTACAGAATGAAAGTCATGTTTTCTGGCCCATGGGGAACTGAAGTATGCAAACGCTGGGCTGACAGGTACCATTTTATAACAGATGATCTGCTAATTGCATTTTATTAAATACTAAAAAAAGTTGGATGAGTAAAAGCATAAAAAATACTCGAAATGAGTACTAACTATGATAAGGGCATCCAAAGTCACAGGAAAACTTTCTTTAAGCACAAAAATGGATTCCACGACAGCATTTATTTCAAAATTTCTGTCTTCTCAGAATTAATGTTTTAAACAATGATTCGTATAACTATCAATATTCCAATGGTCTTCAAGTTAATGCATACAAACGTCAAATTTTGTAAGGTTTACAAAGATAGGAAATCCCAATTATAAGGTGATATAACTGTGGTAGATATGGAGAACTGCAAATTCTAGCAATAAGCAAATAAAGTAAAGGTAAAACTCTGGAGACTAAGTTGTTTTTATTTACATAAGGAGTTTTTGACTAGTAAATACCAATCAATGTAAGAAGAAAAGGTATTCTCATCAGTGATAGTTGAATACTATCCTATCTCAAAACATTCTGGCTTTCTCTGAAATGGTTTTGAGAGGAGTCACTGTTTGGATTTTCCTTCTAAGTGTATAATGATTTAGCTCTAATGATACAAATGACTTAAATTAACATAATTCTGAGTGCATACTTGACTAACAAATCTTAAGATTTTAGATATATTTTAGGATTAAAGTGATTCCCAATTCAATGTTTCCTATCGGACTGAAACTACCGTGCTATCTCCTCATTTCTTCTGAGTAGACACTATTAAACTTCTCCATGAGTTTACATATTTTTTACAAACTTATTAAATCATCAGGGACTCTGTCTTATGGTGTAGGAAGGACAGAAACACAAAACCAAAATGAAGCCAAACCTTCAAGAAGTTGACACAAAAAGTACACAAAAGTCAGCCCTGGAAATAAGGGCAGAATAAGGGAAATAAGGGCTATCATTAGAAAGTAACCTAAAGGTTCAGGGGAAGAAGAAATTAGTTTTGGACAGGAAGCCCAGTATCTGAACTGGCCCCCAAGAGGCCTGAAGTTAGATGGCTGTTTGCGTGTTCCATACTAGCGGGAACAAATCACAGAGGGGAAAAAAGAGAAAAGAAAAGAGGGAAATCTGGGAATATGGAAAGGAGCTCCATTGTGAAAGGCTTTTAGTATCAGACCAGGAAGGACTAAAGGAAAAGCAGTCAATTCAGGTTTTTAAGAAGAAAAAATGCAATCAAAACCAGCTCAAAAGTAAGAGTTCTCCTCACTGTTCCTCAATAATCAGCTCTTGTCTGTTGAAAACAAAAAGTAGAGTGCCTATGGTCCATACCTGTAATGAACCTACTCAGAATGCTGAGATATGCAGATCACAATTTGAAGCCAGCCTGGCAGAAAAGCCCATGAGACTCACGTCTAATTAATCATCAGAAAGCAAAGGGGAGCTGGGGCTCCAATGGCACAGCGCTGGGACTTGAACAAAAATGCTCAGCTATAGTGCCCAGGCCCTAGTTCAAACCTCAAGAGCACACACACACACACACACTCACACACACACACACACACACACACCAGCTCAGAGATTACTAGACATAATAGCCTAAAAGTTGTCATTTGAGCCTAAATAAAGCTATATACAAATGCTGATTGGGAATGACTACAAGGCCTTTAGAAGTAACAAATGCCATTTGTAAGGAAATGGAAGGACTTGGAAAAAATTATACTAAATGAAGTGAGACAGACCCAAAGAAACATGGACACTATGGTCTCCCTTATTGGGGAATAATTAGTACAGGTTTAGGCAAGTTATAGCATAGCATCACAAGGCCCCAATTGCTATACCCTTATGAACACATAAGATGATGCTAAGTGAAATGAACTCCATGTTATGGATACAATTGTTATATCACAGTTGTAACTACTATCAATGTCCCATGTGTATCTGTAGCTTCTACTATGATGATGTTCTTGTATCACCTTCCTGTGGTTGTACCTACACTATCTCAGTAATTTATCTGAGTATATTGGAAACCGTGTATACTGGTATTGGAACTAGGAAATTGAAAGGGAATACCAAAATTGAGAGGACACAGGGTAAAAAAAGACAAACAAATACAAAAGCAATACGTGCAAAAATGTTTGGTGTAAGTGAACTGAACAACTCAGGGGGGGAAAGGTAAGGGGGAGAGTGGAGTGGGGTTTGAGGAACAAGGTAACAAACAGTACAACAAATGTATCCAATGCCTAATGTATGAAACTGTAACCTCTGTACATCAGTTTAATAATAAAAATTTGAAAAAAATAGAAAAAAAAAAGAAAGGAATTACGTCACAAGGATAATAAAAAATATAAAGTAACAAATGTAAGACTTATAGAAAAGCATGAACTGGATGACAGCAAGACAGAAAATAAAACTGTAGGCGGCTATCAGGAGGAATAGAATGAGCCAATAGATTCAGTCTTGGAGGTACGATGTAGAAGGTGACACTAACACATTTTATTTGGGATGACCACCCTGTAACTACAACTCAAAACCCCAGAGCTGAAAGTCAACACAGAAGTTTCTTCCAAACAGAGGACACGTCAATATCAAGACATTAAAAAAAGAGAGAGAAAGAGAGAGAGAGAGATCCAGTAAATTCATGGGGGCTGTTCTTGCCAGCCCAAGGAAGAAAGGATTCTGAGGGGAAGAGACCAGCGAAAAAGAAGACAATCAAGAAAAATGTCATAAAAGAGAATGTAAGTTTGAGCAAGGAAGAACACTCAGAGAGACAAATGCTAGAGAGAGAGGAAACACCTGAGAAAGCACTTACGGTTTTCCTGTCAAAATCATCTTCCCCTTTCACACATCCTACAGAATTGTTAAAACGATGAACTGGTCTAGTCCTTGGCTAAGGTAGTTTGAAGTTTTTTAACCTATACCAACCTTGGTCTATTGATGACATGGGTCATGAAGATCTGGGTCCTACGTGAAGGTTAAAATCTCATTGCTACCCAGGCTGTAAGCATGTAATCTATAATGGCACTGGGACTCGGCTCTCCACTCCACTTCCCTCCATGGATACAGCACTTCAGAACTATTTGACACAAATTACCTATCTTCAGAACTGGCTTGAAACTAAGCTTCCATCCATCTCTACCCGTTTAATACAATCAAGCCAAGCCACTGCACGGAATTGCCTCCCAGCAGCCCCTCCTCTCCTCTCATTCCCTGCACGGGATCATCTGTTGGTCAGACATCAATCCTACTCTCTGGTGAACAGCTGACTCTGTTAGGGGTCGGTAGCAGGACCACCCAGCAGCTGCACCATGTTTTAGAGACAAAGCATGGTGGCCATGTTTATGAGAATTGGAATACGGGGAAGCAAAGCAGTTTAAAGCCTTGGTAAGTGAAGAAACATTGTGCAAGGTTAGCTCTTGGGAAAATGTTCTCCAGTGACTTCTCTGACATCATTCACAAGGCAGACAAGCAGGCAGTAACAGTCAACTTGCAGATTATGCACTTAATCCTCATGCATTTATTTTTATTTTTTTATTTTTTTTGGCCAGTCCTGGGCCTTGGACTCAGGGCCTGAGCACTGTCCCTGGCTTCTTCCCGCTCTAAGGCTAGCACTCTGCCACTTGAGCCACAGCACCGCTTCTGGCCGTTTTCTGCATATGTGGTGCTGGGGAATCGAACCTAGGGCCTTGTGTATCCGAGGCAGGCACTCATGCCACTAGGCTATAGCCCCAGCCCCCCTCATGCATTTATTGACACTCTACTTGGTGCGAGACATTGTGTAAAGACTAGATCATTTACCCACTTTAATTCATAGGCATGACTGAAACCCTCAAAGACTCTCTTGTTCAAATCTAGTTTGGCTTTAAGATCAGAGATCAAATGCCAGCACCTCCAGACAGATATCCATGAACCTTTCTCAGGCAACAGTAACAACTCTTTTCTCCCAAGTCTCATAGAATGCTGTTCATGGACTTCTTTTATGAAACACAATGATCCTCATACATTGTAATTCTTTACATGTGCTCTCTCCTAATAAACTTTCTCTCTATATATGCACATATACATATGTGTCTATATATATGTGTGTATACATATGCGTATATATATGCATATATACATACGTATATATGCATATATATAACTGAAATCCAAGATTCATGTCGTGATAATACCCATTATCTTCCCACATCCCAAAGCATAATGCATCTCCTTTGATAATGAGTGCGTTCATGAGCTAGACTTTGTCCACCAAAGGCTCGATACATATTAGAAGTTTGATTATATAAAGGCAATAATCTTATTCTCTGCAATTAAAAGTCAATCTTAACATCTAAAAATAGGGAAAATAAAACTGTAAATTAAGTGCAACATAGCAAATTATCCTAATTCCAATGTTAACACTTTATGTGGTACAATTTGATCAAGATGAGATTCAACTTCACCTTTCATCTTTCCTATCTAATAGAGTTTTCTAAAAGAAACAAATACATTAAACTACAAAATTTATAACTTAAGTGTTTCAAGTGAACTGTTTTGAAATACTTTAGTATAATGAATTATTCTTAAATCTTACGGGTTCATTAAAATGGCTCCAATGAGTATCCGATTCTCATCTATCAACAAAGTTATTTGTGAGCAAGGAAACTGGGTTACTGTGTGTTTTGATAGTTTGGAATAGCTAAAATTCACATACCTTTCTAATTTACCATCATTTGGTTCAAATGGTCTAATTTACCAAAAGAAAATCTTGATTTCTTTTTGAGAAAATACTGAGGCTACATGGGCCAAATAATAGGAAAAAGGGACCCTAAGCCTTTTTGATTTCAGGAGATGAGTATCTAGTAAAGAAGAGTAATGGGTTAGTGTTTAGAATTCTAGGTCCATGCTTAGATGAATGAGCTCTTTGTTGTCAGTAAGTAGTTGGCTTTGTAATTTTTTTTTTTTGGTGCCAGTTTTGGGACTTGAACCCAGGGATTCTGGGTGCTGCCCCTGAGCTTTTATGCTCAAGGCTACTATTCTACCATTTGAGCCAGAGCACAGCTTCTGGCTTCTTAGTGGTTAATTGCAGATAAGGGTCTCACAGACTTTCCTGCCCACACTGACTTTTGATCCACAATACTCAGATCTTAGCCTCCAGAGCAGCTAAGATATGGGCACCTAGGTGTCTAGTACCCGGTTACTGGTTCTCTTGCCTTTAAACTAGATATGAGAACTTTAAAAGCTTGAAAATTGAAATTAAGTCAGAAGTAAGGAAATGGAAAAAACCTCCCATGCTCCTGGATTGGGAGGATTAATATAATCAAAATGGCAATATTGCCAAAGGCTATCTACAAATTCAATGCAATACCCATTAATATCCCACCACCATTTTTAATGAAATAGAGGAAGCAATCCAGAAATCAAATGGAACAATAAAAGACCTAGAATAGCAAAAACAATCCTAGGCAGAAAGAACAGTGCTGGAGGAATAACAATACCCAACTTCAAGCTGTATTTAAAGCTATAGTAATAAAAACAGCTTGGTATGGGCACCAGAACAGGCCTGAAGACCAATGGAACAGAATTGAAGACCCAGAAATGAACCCACAGAACTATGCCTACTTATCTTTGATAAAGGAGCTAAAACAATAGTATGGAAGAAAGATATCCTCTTTAACAAGTGGTGCTGGCAAAACTGGCTCAACACATGCAACAAACTGAAACTAGATCCTTATATGTCACCGGCACCCAATCAATTCCAAATGGATTAAAGACTTCGAAATCATAACAGGACACCCTGAAACACTAAAGGAAGGAGTAGGAGAAAATACTTGGGCTCCTTGGCACAGGACGGAACTTCCTTAACAAAGACCCAGAAACCGCTACAAATCAAAGAAAGGTTGGACAAATGGGACTGCATCAAACTGCAGAGCTTCTGCACGGCAAGTGACATAGCTCGCAAGATAAACAGAAAAGCCCACAGACTGGAGAAGATCTTTACTGGACATTCAACAGACAAGGCCTCATATCTAAAATATATGCAGAACTAAAAAAATTACCTTCTTTCAAACAAAACCGCAAAGAACCAATAGCCCCCTCATCAAGTGGGCTAAAGACTTACAAAGAGCTTCTCTGATGAGGAAATGAGAATGGCCAAGAGACATATGAAAAAATGCCCCTACATCACTGCCATGAAAGGAATGCATATCAAACAACACTGAGATTCCATCTCACCCAGTAAGAATGTCCTATATAAGAAAACTAACAATAACAATTGCTGGAGGGGATGTGGCCAAAAGGAACCCTAATCCATTGTTGGTGGGAATGTAAACTGGTTCAGACACTCTGGCAAGCAGTATGGAGATTCCTCAGAAGGCTAAATATAGAACTCCCCTATGACCCAGCAGCCCCACTTTTGGGTATCTATCCAAAAGACCACAAACAAAATCACAGTAATGCCACCAGCACAATAATGTTCATCGCAGCACAATTTGTCATAGCATGAATCTGGAGCCAAGCCAGATGCCCCTCAGTAGACGAATGAATCAGGAAAATATGGTACATATATACAATGGAATTTTATATTTCTATCTGAAAGAATGACATTGTCCCATTTGTAAGGAAAGGGAAGGTCTTGGAAAAAATTATACTAAGTGAAGTGAGCCAGACCCAAAGAAACATGGACTCTATGGTCTCCCTTATTGGGAATAATTAGTACAGGTTTAGGCCTGTCCATAGCAGAGCATCACAAGGCTCAATAGCTATACCCTTATGAAACACATAGATGATGCTAAGTGAAATGAACTCCATGTTATGGAAACAATTGTTATATCACAGTTGTAACTACTTTCAATATCCCATATGTATCTGTAGATTCTATTATTGATGATGTTCTTGTATCACCTTCCTGTGATTGTAACCTACACTATCTCTGTAATCTTATCTGAGTATATTGGAAACCGTGTATACTGGTATTGGAACTAGGAAATTGAAAGGGAATACCAAAATTGAAAGACACAGGGTAAAAAAAGACAAACAAATACAAAAGTAATACTTGCCAAAATGTTTGGTGTAAGTGAACTGAACACCTCAGGGGCGAAAGGGAAAGGGGGAGGAGGGAGGGGGGATGAGGGACGAGGTAACAAACAGTACAAACAAATGTATCCAATGCCTAATGTATGAAACTGTAACCTCTCTGTACATCAGTTTGATAATAAAAATTGAAAAAAAATAATAAAATTAGATATCTCTCAAAAGGTTTTTAATGAGATGCCATCAGTATGACACAGTCAGAATATGGTTGAATTAAGTATCTCAGTACCTGTGGCCAACTTAAATTGACACATAAACCAATTAACTACCACAAATCTGCTCATATTTATCAATATACATCATCTTACATTATACCCAATCTCTCAATACTGACAGTAACAAGCATCCTTGTATCATAATTCATACATATATAACCAGACAAACTAGCCTTTCTCCAGAAGGAACACACCAGTACATGGGCAATGTTTATACTCACAAGATCCAATCATTTAAGTGCAATAATAGGATGTACCAGGCAAGGCACTGGTGGCTCCCACTTGTAATCCTAACTATTCAGGAGGCTGAGATCTGAAGATCAAAGTTTAAAGTCAGCCCAGGAAGAAAAATCCATTGAGATGCTCATCTCCAATTAATCACTGGAAATCCACAAGTGGAGCTCAAGTGGTAGAGTGCTAGTCTTAAGGAGAAAAGCTCAGGGGCAGGCTCTCAGGCTGAGTTCAAGCCCCAATGACCAACCGAATTAAAAAAAAAAAAAGCAAGTGATTGTCAAAATTAACAACACTTTAACACTACGATACCTCTTAGGTTACATAACAAGCAACTTAGGAGAACACTGGGCTTAGTATATTTACATATGTGCACAGAAAACTCCTAAATGCCAAATACAATCATAAGTAAATAAAGAAGACATAGTCCTGACAATTATTTTACAGTTGCCATGTGGTCACCTGTGGTTACTTATAAATTACTTTCTCTCTCTACTTATTCTGTTTTCCCTTTGTCTCACCCAAGCACTTATGGTTTTATACTGGGCCAGGTAATACAAACCTTCATTCTTAAAGGGTCTGTACAAACTGATAGTCCATTAGATATGGTAACTGTAATAGTTTTCCATCGGGGTGGGAATGTGACTTAGTGGTAGAGGTGCTTGCCTAGCATGCATGAAACCCTGGGTTCGATTCCTCAGCACCACATATATAGAAAAAGCCAGAAGTGTCTCTGTGGCTCAAGTGGCAGAGTGCTAGCCTTGAGCAAAAAAGAGCCAGGGACAGTGCCTCAGGCCCTGAGTCCAAGCCCTAGACGGCAAAAAAAAAAAATAGTTTTCCATCGACCCTAATCACAGAACACGTTAATACCAAAAGGCACCTTCGGGGATCTTCTAGGACCCAGACACTAGGAAGTAGTTTTCCGATACCCCTGATTGCACACAGATCCATCACCCAGCCAGCACAGTAGCTCCTTCTTTGCTTGTCCATTCAGAGGCATGAGAAAGCCACAGCGTCCAGGGAGCAGAATTCACTTCCAGTTCAATGGAACCATTGTGTCTCCCGATTGAAACATTCCTTCCTTTAGGACAAAGGCCTCTAGGTCAGCACAAAGTAAGATCATAGGAACAGGAAACAAAAATTTTGTTATGGGTCACTAAGAGTAATCGTGGTGTCACTACCATGTTCACCATATGATTCTTCAATCCATTCATTCTAATTTCAGAGAAAAATCCCACCTATTCAATTCACAGTATCACAGTCTCCTGGGGAAGCTTGGTAGGCTTGATGGGAGTTATGGCATCATGACAAAGTCTTCCACCACACTGTCCTGCCAGCAGCTGCAGGATGTCATAGCAAACCAGTGAATTCTACCACCATGAGCATTATGTCTATCCTTTGCTGGAAGGTGAGTCCCTTGACCAGAAGCAATGCTATTTGAATACCATGATGGCAGATCAAACATTCTATAAGTCCATGGATGGTAATTTATCACAATCATTGCATGCAAGGAAGGTGTATATATAGGAAATGAGAATTCCAGTAAGAACAAATACTGCTCTATGACAAAAGTGATCCGAAGAAATATATCCACCATCATTAGCTTCAATCACTCTGGAAAACAGTACCCTATCAGCCACCACTACTCATCTCTTTGGTCAGCTGACTGGGCAATCAGCAATGGCCATAGCTGGGTCAGCATGGCGAGTCAGTCATGCTTTCGAAGCCAAGCATATTCCCCACCCAGTGGTTCATGGCCATTTTGCACATGGCTCCATTGTGTAAGAACAGGAGTGGGCATGGGAAAAAAGGATGATTTCTAGCCACAAAAAGGAGCAATCTTTTCACTTAATTACAAACATCATCCTCCACTCAGGTTATCTTTTGGTATTGTGCCCACTCAGCAAGTTCTACCACCTACCTCATCCCCAATTTCCTTGTGACCAATTTTCCAGTCATGCCTCTTCTAAGTCCCTAACCAGCTAGCCAAACAATTCACACAAGAGCTCATACATCCATAAAGTCACTCACTGGCCCCTTCTCCCTGTAAGCCAACCAACAGAGACACTGCTCAATGTTCTGCCCACCTAGAGAATTTCCCTTTACCAGCGTCCTTTCAAGGTCATCCTAGTACAGAGTCAAAGTGCTACAACTATCTACTCTTACATGGTGCCTGAATATCACACAGAAGGTTCTGTAAAGCAGGCCCCAGTTTCTTCTTCTGTCAGCTGATCACAGGAAACTTACTCTAAAGCCACAGGTATGGAATGAGAAGAATAAGAGTGCGACAGGACTTCAGACCAAAGGCATTTGGGCTATTTCTTATAACTTACTTGTTCCTCTCTTTACTACTGGGAAGCATGTATATTCTCATCTGAATATTTGAGAGGTATTGAATTTTTGAAATCTATTTTGAGATTCTATCGTTTTAGATTTTCAGAGGAATAGGAGTAGAAAGAATCATCAAGAATAAAGATTAACAGAGTTTTAATCTCACATCCTATTATTATTTTTCCAATTTCACCAAAACCTCATTTTTTCAGACTAGTGTTCAATTGAAATCCTCTTAATGCTCATGAGGCTTTTGTGGCAACATGGCAAAACGTCTAAGAATTACAAAGACCTAAGTTTGATATTTGCCAATACCATTGCTGAAGTCTTGGCAATTAAATCTCTAGGCCTCCTGTAAATTTGGGTCTTACGCATAAACTCTTAATCTACCTTCTGAGAGTACAGGGTAGATGTTGAGTGTTCTCACCACAAAAATGATAATAATCTGCGATATATATGTTAGCTAGATTTAACCACTCTATGTGTAAAATACGTTGTACTTGATAAGTATGTATCATTTTACCTGTAGATTTTTATAAATATGTTGATTAAAAATGGAGGGAATACTACCTATGAGATACTGAATGGGCTCTAAGAAAATGAGTTCAATCAGGGAAAAGCCTTTTACAGGTAATGTTTATATTTGAACAAGAGCTTAGGAT
>NW_025961651.1:0-36894 GCF_023159225.1 Perognathus longimembris pacificus | reverse complement strand
GATTGCCAGCTCCTGCCTCTAGCCAGTATAATCCTTGGCTGCTCAATAGCAGGAAGTAGCAGGCAGGGATCTGGGCCAGAGAGGCCAAGGCAAGCGGGAAGACAAGAGTTAAGCAGACACTAGCGCAGAAAGGAGATGCCCAGATTCGCTGACCTGCTAACCTTGTATCTCCCTTATGCTCTGAGCAAGAGAGATGAGGTTGATTGTGAGAGAGGTGGCGGATCCATACACCAGCCACTTCCAGGACTGGCAAGGGCAGAGGCGGTGGGGAGCTGTGTCCCACGGGTTCAACCAGGATGTGGGAAGATGGAGCAGGAGGGGAGGTGGAAAGTGTATTTGCCTAGGACCCTGGCCCAAGCCGTTCCCAGCAGAATGGTCAGGGGAGGGATGTGCGGCTCTACACATCCTGTGCATCCCCGAAGGCCTGTGAGAACTAGTGAGAACTTACAGCAAACCCCCAAGGGGCCCTGTGCCCTTTTTGCTATGGCAACTCCAGTTGGAACACTGGCTCAAGTCAGCAGGAGGCGCCTAGTACCTGGCCATGTCACAGAGCTCCAAACCATATGGGCACTGCCCAGAGGCTTCCCAGCACCCCAGGTGCAAATGCACTGTTAGTGAGGCACCAGGAGGCCCTGCTGGCCTGTGAGCACCAACTGCCTACCTCTAAGCAGCCTCACTACCCCTCCCTTAAGGCTGTTCCTGTTGGAATGCAAATGAAAGCACACATCAACAAAGTGGGCAAGGAATGGAGAAACAAAACATCCGGCCACCCCCTGGAGGCTTTTCTGCATAGTGGGTCGCATATGTGCAGTCCTTCCTGCTCAGAAAAACCAGGGCTGCTGCCTAGCAAGCCAGGCAAGGTCTTCAGGTGGTCTTGGCCAAGGGGGCAGAGGCCGTTTCCAGACCAATCGGATGTCAGTCATAAAACCAGAAGGCAGGAAAGGAGTGCCGCTTCCCTCCTACCTTTGTCACAAACCTCCTGTGCACACAAAAGGAGCAGAGGGGCTTGGGCACAGAGCAGGCAGACAACAGATTAGATAAATGGGGATTGGTGTTCACCAGAGGACTGAGAGATCCCAGGTGTGCAGAGGGTGAGAGCAGAGGGAGATTTGGAGAAGATAAGAAGGGCTAGGCCAGGGTGAGGCAGTTGTAATTTCCCCAGAAGAAGTGAAGAGGTGCATGGGGAGGTGTGCAGCCTGTGAACCTCAAGAGGAGGAGGGGGAAATTGGGAAGCAGAGGCAGAGGCAAAGAGGCAGTGACGCAGAGGCATGTGTGAGTTGAAAGCAGTCCAGAGCAGCAAGGCAGGGACAGGAGGGCTAGGAGAGAGAACTCGGAGGGAGTTATCAGCAAAGGAGGTATGTGTGCAGGGGACAAGCCTCAGGAACTCAGCTGCAGATGGCAGGTGGTGGCTAGGAAGGCCAGGTTGGGCGCCCCACCACCCTGGGACCAAGTAGAAGGGAGAAGAGGCAAGGGATTCTGGGGCACAGGCCTGCCCCATTCTCTACGCGCAGGGCTGGGCTTTAGGGTGTAGACCTGAGGGGTAACGATTGCCATCCTTGGTTGGGGCACTACTGGGGCGTAATCATGTGGTCCTGTTACATTGACATTTCTGCCTTGATTGCTTTCCCGAAGAGTTTGTTGCTACCCAGGTCTCCGAAGCTGCATGGTTCAGGGAATGGGAGACTGGTGAGGACAGCAGGGGGAGGCCCAAGTGCCAATGGACTGTTCAGTAAGCAGCGCTGGGCTCCTTAGCCACGCCCACCACGAGAACAACACCCTGGACTTGAGCAAGTAGGACACAGTCCTCGAAAACCCCTTAGCACCTTCCAAGCCACTGTGTACTGGGTGCGCTCACGTGTGCGTGTGTGTGCCCCTGCTTGCCTACATGCGTGCGTTCCTGATGCTGTACAGGAGTGTGCTTCCTAAGCCTAAGTCTGCATATGTGCAAATAGGTATGTGGATGTAGATCCAGGAGGACCTGAAACAGTGTGTTATAGTGAGCATGTGGGGGTGGCGGGGAGGAAGAGAGAGAAAGAGAGAGAGAGAGAGTCGGCTCGCCTGTGAGGAATTTTTTGTTCATGTGCGGTTGCAGGAGTGTGTCAGGTATGAGGTTGGACAGAGGGAGTTCAAAGTGTTTACACGTTACTTGTTTTTTGAAGTTCCCGGAAACCAATCATATGGCGAAGGCTCCCCTCTTGTGCTGTCCTCTACACAAAGGTCTCCGTACTTGATGCCAAGCTGCCTCTGCTCTTGGAGATCTGCATGACAGTGATGATGCTGCCTATGAATATCATTGCTGGGTGCTAGTGTGCCTTGGTCACGGCAGGGAAGGGTCAGATATCCCTTTCCCTGGTGTCTTAGCAGAGCTTCCTGAAGGAGCCTAAAACATATGTCTGTGAGCCACGGGCACCAGGATTGCCAGCTCCTGCCTCTAGCCAGTATAATCCTTGGCTGCTCAATAGCAGGAAGTAGCAGGCAGGGATCTGGGCCAGAGAGGCCAAGGCAAGCGGGAAGACAAGAGTTAAGCAGACACTAGCGCAGAAAGGAGATGCGCAGATTCGCTGACCTGCTAACCTTGTATCTCCCTTATGCTCTGAGCAAGAGAGATGAGGTTGATTGTGAGAGAGGTGGCGGATCCATACACCAGCCACTTCCAGGACTGGCAAGGGCAGAGGCGGTGGGGAGCTGTGTCACACGGGTTCAACCAGGATGTGGGAAGATGGAGCAGGAGGGGAGGTGGAAAGTGTATTTGCCTAGGACCCTGGCCCAAGCCGTTCCCAGCAGAATGGTCAGGGGAGGGATGTGCGGCTCTACACATCCTGTGCATCCCCGAAGGCCTGTGAGAACTAGTGAGAACTTACAGCAAACCCCCAAGGGGCCCTGTGCCCTTTTGGCTATGGCAACTCCAGTTGGAACACTGGCTCAAGTCAGCAGGAGGCGCCTAGTACCTGGCCATGTCACAGAGCTCCAAACCATATGGGCACTGCCCAGAGGCTTCCCAGCACCCCAGGTGCAAATGCACTGTTAGTGAGGCACCAGGAGGCCCTGCTGGCCTGTGAGCACCAACTGCCTACCTCTAAGCAGCCTCACTACCCCTCCCTTAAGGCTGTTCCTGTTGGAATGCAAATGAAAGCACACATCAACAAAGTGGGCAAGGAATGGAGAAACAAAACATCCGGCCACCCCCTGGAGGCTTTTCTGCATAGTGGGTCGCATATGTGCAGTCCTTCCTGCTCAGAAAAACACAGGGCTGCTGCCTAGCAAGCCAGGCAAGGTCTTCAGGTGGTCTTGGCCAAGGGGGCAGAGGCCGTTTCCAGACCAATCGGATGTCAGTCATAAAACCAGAAGGCAGGAAAGGAGTGCCGCTTCCCTCCTACCTTTGTCACAAACCTCCTGTGCACACAAAAGGAGCAGAGGGGCTTGGGCACAGAGCAGGCAGACAACAGATTAGATAAATGGGGATTGGTGTTCACCAGAGGACTGAGAGATCCCAGGTGTGCAGAGGGTGAGAGCAGAGGGAGATTTGGAGAAGATAAGAAGGGCTAGGCCAGGGTGAGGCAGTTGTAATTTCCCCAGAAGAAGTGAAGAGGTGCATGGGGAGGTGTGCAGCCTGTGAACCTCAAGAGGAGGAGGGGGAAATTGGGAAGCAGAGGCAGAGGCAAAGAGGCAGTGACGCAGAGGCATGTGCGAGTTGAAAGCAGTCCAGAGCAGCAAGGCAGGGACAGGAGGGCTAGGAGAGAGAACTCGGAGGGAGTTATCAGCAAAGGAGGTATGTGTGCAGGGGACAAGCCTCAGGAACTCAGCTGCAGATGGCAGGTGGTGGCTAGGAAGGCCAGGTTGGGCGCCCCACCACCCTGGGACCAAGTAGAAGGGAGAAGAGGCAAGGGATTCTGGGGCACAGGCCTGCCCCATTCTCTGCGCGCAGCGCTGTGCTTTAGGGTGTAGACCTGAGGGTAACGAATGCCATCCTTGGTTGGGGCACTACTGGGGCGTAATCATGTGGTCCTGTTACATTGACATTTCTGCCTTGATTGCTTTCCCGAAGAGTTTGTTGCTACCCAGGTCTCCGAAGCTGCATGGTTCAGGGAATGGGAGACTGGTGAGGACAGCAGGGGGAGGCCCAAGTGCCAATGGACTGTCCAGTAAGCAGCGCTGGGCTCCTTAGCCACGCCCACCACGAGAACAACACCCTGGACTTGAGCAAGTAGGACACAGTCCTCGAAAACCCCTTAGCACCTTCCAAGCCACTGTGTACTGGGTGCGCTCACGTGTGCGTGTGTGTGCCCCTGCTTGCCTACATGCGTGTGTTCCTGATGCTGTAAAGGAGTGTGCTTCCTAAGCCTAAGTCTGCATATGTGCAAATAGGTATGTGGATGTAGATCCAGGAGGACCCGGCACAGTGTGTTATAGTGAGCATGTGGGGGTGGCGGGGAGGAAGAGAGAGAAAGAGAGAGAGAGAGAGTCGGCTCGCCTGTGAGGAATTTTTTGTTCATGTGCGGTTGCAGGAGTGTGTCAGGTATGAGGTTGGACAGAGGGAGTTCAAAGTGTTTACACGTTACTTGTTTTTTGAAGTTCCCGGAAACCAATCATATGGCGAAGGCTCCCCTCTTGTGCTGTCCGCTCCACAAAGGTCTCCGTACTTGATGCCAAGCTGCCTCTGCTCTTGGAGATCTGCATGACAGTGATGATGCTGCCTATGAATATCATTGCTGGGTGCTAGTGTGCCTTGGTCACGGCAGGGAAGGGTCAGATATCCCTTTCCCTGGTGTCTTAGCAGAGCTTCCTGAAGGAGCCTAAAACATATGTCTGTGAGCCACGGGCACCAGGATTGCCAGCTCCTGCCTCTAGCCAGTATAATCCTTGGCTGCTCAATAGCAGGAAGTAGCAGGCAGGGATCTGGGCCAGAGAGGCCAAGGCAAGCGGGAAGACAAGAGTTAAGCAGACACTAGCGCAGAAAGGAGATGCCCAGATTCGCTGACCTGCTAACCTTGTATCTCCCTTATGCTCTGAGCAAGAGAGATGAGGTTGATTGTGAGAGAGGTGGCGGATCCATACACCAGCCACTTCCAGGACTGGCAAGGGCAGAGGCGGTGGGGAGCTGTGTCACACGGGTTCAACCAGGATGTGGGAAGATGGAGCAGGAGGGGAGGTGGAAAGTGTATTTGCCTAGGACCCTGGCCCAAGCCGTTCCCAGCAGAATGGTCAGGGGAGGGATGTGCGGCTCTACACATCCTGTGCATCCCCGAAGGCCTGTGAGAACTAGTGAGAACTTACAGCAAACCCCCAAGGGGCCCTGTGCCCTTTGTGCTATGACAACTCCAGTTGGAACACTGGCTCAAGTCAGCAGGAGGCGCCTAGTACCTGGCCATGTCACAGAGCTCCAAACCATATGGGCACTGCCCAGAGGCTTCCCAGCACCCCAGGTGCAAATGCACTGTTAGTGAGGCACCAGGAGGCCCTGCTGGCCTGTGAGCACCAACTGCCTACCTCTAAGCAGCCTCACTACCCCTCCCTTAAGGCTGTTCCTGTTGGAATGCAAATGAAAGCACACATCAACAAAGTGGGCAAGGAATGGAGAAACAAAACATCCGGCCACCCCCTGGAGGCTTTTCTGCATAGTGGGTCGCATATGTGCAGTCCTTCCTGCTCAGAAAAACACAGGGCTGCTGCCTAGCAAGCCAGGCAAGGTCTTCAGGTGGTCTTGGCCAAGGGGGCAGAGGCCGTTTCCAGACCAATCGGATGTCAGTCATAAAACCAGAAGGCAGGAAAGGAGTGCCGCTTCCCTCCTACCTTTGTCACAAACCTCCTGTGCACACAAAAGGAGCAGAGGGGCTTGGGCACAGAGCAGGCAGACAACAGATTAGATAAATGGGGATTGGTGTTCACCAGAGGACTGAGAGATCCCAGGTGTGCAGAGGGTGAGAGCAGAGGGAGATTTGGAGAAGATAAGAAGGGCTAGGCCAGGGTGAGGCAGTTGTAATTTCCCCAGAAGAAGTGAAGAGGTGCATGGGGAGGTGTGCAGCCTGTGAACCTCAAGAGGAGGAGGGGGAAATTGGGAAGCAGAGGCAGAGGCAAAGAGGCAGTGACGCAGAGGCATGTGCGAGTTGAAAGCAGTCCAAAGCAGCAAGGCAGGGACAGGAGGGCTAGGAGAGAGAACTCGGAGGGAGTTATCAGCAAAGGAGGTATGTGTGCAGGGGACAAGCCTCAGGAACTCAGCTGCAGATGGCAGGTGGTGGCTAGGAAGGCCAGGTTGGGCGCCCCACCACCCTGGGACCAAGTAGAAGGGAGAAGAGGCAAGGGATTCTGGGGCACAGGCCTGGCCCCATTCTCTGCGCGCAGCGCTGTGCTTTAGGGTGTAGACCTGAGGTGTAACGAATGCCATCCTTGGTTGGGGCACTACTGGGGCGTAATCATGTGGTCCTGTTACATTGACATTTCTGCCTTGATTGCTTTCCCGAAGAGTTTGTTGCTACCCAGGTCTCCGAAGCTGCATGGTTCAGGGAATGGGAGACTGGTGAGGACAGCAGGGGGAGGCCCAAGTGCCAATGGACTGTCCAGTAAGCAGCGCTGGGCTCCTTAGCCACGCCCACCACGAGAACAACACCCTGGACTTGAGCAAGTAGGACACAGTCCTCGAAAACCCCTTAGCACCTTCCAAGCCACTGTGTACTGGGTGCGCTCACGTGTGCGTGTGTGTGCCCCTGCTTGCCTACATGCGTGCGTTCCTGATGCTGTACAAGAGTGTGCTTCCTAAGCCTAAGTCTGCATATGTGCAAATAGGTATGTGGATGTAGATCCAGGAGGACCCGGCACAGTGTGTTATAGTGAGCATGTGGGGGTGGCGGGGAGGAAGAGAGAGAAAGAGAGAGAGAGAGAGTCGGCTCGCCTGTGAGGAATTTTTTGTTCATGTGCGGTTGCAGGAGTGTGTCAGGTATGAGGTTGGACAGAGGGAGTTCAAAGTGTTTACACGTTACTTGTTTTTTGAAGTTCCCGGAAACCAATCATATGGCGAAGGCTCCCCTCTTGTGCTGTCCTCTACACAAAGGTCTCCGTACTTGATGCCAACCTGGCTCTGCTCTTGGAGATGTGCATGACAGTGATGATGCTGCCTATGAATATCATTGCTGGGTGCTAGTGTGCCTTGGTCACGGCAGGGAAGGGTCAGATATCCCTTTCCCTGGTGTCTTAGCAGAGCTTCCTGAAGGAGCCTAAAACATATGTCTGTGAGCCACGGGCACCAGGATTGCCAGCTCCTGCCTCTAGCCAGTATAATCCTTGGCTGCTCAATAGCAGGAAGTAGCAGGCAGGGATCTGGGCCAGAGAGGCCAAGGCAAGCGGGAAGACAAGAGTTAAGCAGACACTAGCGCAGAAAGGAGATGCCCATATTCGCTGACCTGCTAACCTTGTATCTCCCTTATGCTCTGAGCAAGAGAGATGAGGTTGATTGTGAGAGAGGTGGCAGATCCATACACCAGCCACTTCCAGGACTGGCAAGGGCAGAGGCGGTGGGGAGCTGTGTCCCACGGGTTCAACCAGGATGTGGGAAGATGGAGCAGGAGGGGAGGTGGAAAGTGTATTTGCCTAGGACCCTGGCCCAAGCCGTTCCCAGCAGAATGGTCAGGGGAGGGATGTGCGGCTCTACACATCCTGTGCATCCCCGAAGGCCTGTGAGAACTAGTGAGAACTTACAGCAAACCCCCAAGGGGCCCTGTGCCCTTTTTGCTATGGCAACTCCAGTTGGAACACTGGCTCAAGTCAGCAGGAGGCGCCTAGTACCTGGCCATGTCACAGAGCTCCAAACCATATGGGCACTGCCCAGAGGCTTCCCAGCACCCCAGGTGCAAATGCACTGTTAGTGAGGCACCAGGAGGCCCTGCTGGCCTGTGAGCACCAACTGCCTACCTCTAAGCAGCCTCACTACCCCTCCCTTAAGGCTGTTCCTGTTGGAATGCAAATGAAAGCACACATCAACAAAGTGGGCAAGGAATGGAGAAACAAAACATCCGGCCACCCCCTGGAGGCTTTTCTGCATAGTGGGTCGCATATGTGCAGTCCTTCCTGCTCAGAAAAACCCAGGGCTGCTGCCTAGCAAGCCAGGCAAGGTCTTCAGGTGGTCTTGGCCAAGGGGGCAGAGGCCGTTTCCAGACCAATCGGATGTCAGTCATAAAACCAGAAGGCAGGAAAGGAGTGCCGCTTCCCTCCTACCTTTGTCACAAACCTCCTGTGCACAGAAAAGGAGCAGAGGGGCTTGGGCACAGAGCAGGCAGACAACAGATTAGATAAATGGGGATTGGTGTTCATCAGAGGACTGAGAGATCCCAGGTGTGCAGAGGGTGAGAGCAGAGGGAGATTTGGAGAAGATAAGAAGGGCTAGGCCAGGGTGAGGCAGTTGTAATTTCCCCAGAAGAAGTGAAGAGGTGCATGGGGAGGTGTGCAGCCTGTGAACCTCAAGAGGAGGAGGGGGAAATTGGGAAGCAGAGGCAGAGGCAAAGAGGCAGTGACGCAGAGGCATGTGTGAGTTGAAAGCAGTCCAGAGCAGCAAGGCAGGGACAGGAGGGCTAGGAGAGAGAACTCGGAGGGAGTTATCAGCAAAGGAGGTATGTGTGCAGGGGACAAGCCTCAGGAACTCAGCTGCAGATGGCAGGTGGTGGCTAGGAAGGCCAGGTTGGGCGCCCCACCACCCTGGGACCAAGTAGAAGGGAGAAGAGGCAAGGGATTCTGGGGCACAGGCCTGCCCCATTCTCTACGCGCAGGGCTGGGCTTTAGGGTGTAGACCTGAGGGGTAACGATTGCCATCCTTGGTTGGGGCACTACTGGGGCGTAATCATGTGGTCCTGTTACATTGACATTTCTGCCTTGATTGCTTTCCCGAAGAGTTTGTTGCTACCCAGGTCTCCGAAGCTGCATGGTTCAGGGAATGGGAGACTGGTGAGGACAGCAGGGGGAGGCCCAAGTGCCAATGGACTGTTCAGTAAGCAGCGCTGGGCTCCTTAGCCACGCCCACCACGAGAACAACACCCTGGACTTGAGCAAGTAGGACACAGTCCTCGAAAACCCCTTAGCACCTTCCAAGCCACTGTGTACTGGGTGCGCTCACGTGTGCGTGTGTGTGCCCCTGCTTGCCTACATGCGTGCGTTCCTGATGCTGTACAAGGAGTGTGCTTCCTAAGCCTAAGTCTGCATATGTGCAAATAGGTATGTGGATGTAGATCCAGGAGGACCTGAAACAGTGTGTTATAGTGAGCATGTGGGGGTGGCGGGGAGGAAGAGAGAGAAAGAGAGAGAGAGAGAGAGTCGGCTCGCCTGTGAGGAATTTTTTGTTCATGTGCGGTTGCAGGAGTGTGTCAGGTATGAGGTTGGACAGAGGGAGTTCAAAGTGTTTACACGTTACTTGTTTTTTGAAGTTCCCGGAAACCAATCATATGGCGAAGGCTCCCCTCTTGTGCTGTCCTCTACACAAAGGTCTCCGTACTTGATGCCAAGCTGCCTCTGCTCTTGGAGATCTGCATGACAGTGATGATGCTGCCTATGAATATCATTGCTGGGTGCTAGTGTGCCTTGGTCACGGCAGGGAAGGGTCAGATATCCCTTTCCCTGGTGTCTTAGCAGAGCTTCCTGAAGGAGCCTAAAACATATGTCTGTGAGCCACGGGCACCAGGATTGCCAGCTCCTGCCTCTAGCCAGTATAATCCTTGGCTGCTCAATAGCAGGAAGTAGCAGGCAGGGATCTGGGCCAGAGAGGCCAAGGCAAGCGGGAAGACAAGAGTTAAGCAGACACTAGCGCAGAAAGGAGATGCCCAGATTCGCTGACCTGCTAACCTTGTATCTCCCTTATGCTCTGAGCAAGAGAGATGAGGTTGATTGTGAGAGAGGTGGCGGATCCATACACCAGCCACTTCCAGGACTGGCAAGGGCAGAGGCGGTGGGGAGCTGTGTCCCACGGGTTCAACCAGGATGTGGGAAGATGGAGCAGGAGGGGAGGTGGAAAGTGTATTTGCCTAGGACCCTGGCCCAAGCCGTTCCCAGCAGAATGGTCAGGGGAGGGATGTGCGGCTCTACACATCCTGTGCATCCCCGAAGGCCTGTGAGAACTAGTGAGAACTTACAGCAAACCCCCAAGGGGCCCTGTGCCCTTTGTGCTATGACAACTCCAGTTGGAACACTGGCTCAAGTCAGCAGGAGGCGCCTAGTACCTGGCCATGTCACAGAGCTCCAAACCATATGGGCACTGCCCAGAGGCTTCCCAGCACCCCAGGTGCAAATGCACTGTTAGTGAGGCACCAGGAGGCCCTGCTGGCCTGTGAGCACCAACTGCCTACCTCTAAGCAGCCTCACTACCCCTCCCTTAAGGCTGTTCCTGTTGGAATGCAAATGAAAGCACACATCAACAAAGTGGGCAAGGAATGGAGAAACAAAACATCCGGCCACCCCCTGGAGGCTTTTCTGCATAGTGGGTCGCATATGTGCAGTCCTTCCTGCTCAGAAAAACACAGGGCTGCTGCCTAGCAAGCCAGGCAAGGTCTTCAGGTGGTCTTGGCCAAGGGGGCAGAGGCCGTTTCCAGACCAATCGGATGTCAGTCATAAAACCAGAAGGCAGGAAAGGAGTGCCGCTTCCCTCCTACCTTTGTCACAAACCTCCTGTGCACACAAAAGGAGCAGAGGGGCTTGGGCACAGAGCAGGCAGACAACAGATTAGATAAATGGGGATTGGTGTTCACCAGAGGACTGAGAGATCCCAGGTGTGCAGAGGGTGAGAGCAGAGGGAGATTTGGAGAAGATAAGAAGGGCTAGGCCAGGGTGAGGCAGTTGTAATTTCCCCAGAAGAAGTGAAGAGGTGCATGGGGAGGTGTGCAGCCTGTGAACCTCAAGAGGAGGAGGGGGAAATTGGGAAGCAGAGGCAGAGGCAAAGAGGCAGTGACGCAGAGGCATGTGCGAGTTGAAAGCAGTCCAAAGCAGCAAGGCAGGGACAGGAGGGCTAGGAGAGAGAACTCGGAGGGAGTTATCAGCAAAGGAGGTATGTGTGCAGGGGACAAGCCTCAGGAACTCAGCTGCAGATGGCAGGTGGTGGCTAGGAAGGCCAGGTTGGGCGCCCCACCACCCTGGGAGCAAGTAGAAGGGAGAAGAGGCAAGGGATTCTGGGGCACAGGCCTGCCCCATTCTCTGCGCGCAGCGCTGTGCTTTAGGGTGTAGACCTGAGGTGTAACGAATGCCATCCTTGGTTGGGGCACTACTGGGGCGTAATCATGTGGTCCTGTTACATTGACATTTCTGCCTTGATTGCTTTCCCGAAGAGTTTGTTGCTACCCAGGTCTCCGAAGCTGCATGGTTCAGGGAATGGGAGACTGGTGAGGACAGCAGGGGGAGGCCCAAGTGCCAATGGACTGTCCAGTAAGCAGCGCTGGGCTCCTTAGCCACGCCCACCACGAGAACAACACCCTGGACTTGAGCAAGTAGGACACAGTCCTCGAAAACCCCTTAGCACCTTCCAAGCCACTGTGTACTGGGTGCGCTCACGTGTGCGTGTGTGTGCCCCTGCTTGCCTACATGCGTGTGTTCCTGATGCTGTAAAGGAGTGTGCTTCCTAACCCTAAGTCTGCATATGTGCAAATAGGTATGTGGATGTAGATCCAGGAGGACCCGGCACAGTGTGTTATAGTGAGCATGTTGGGGTGGCGGGGAGGAAGAGAGAGAAAGAGAGAGAGAGAGAGAGTCGGCTCGCCTGTGAGGAATTTTTTGTTCATGTGCGGTTGCATGAGTGTGTCAGGTATGAGGTTGGACAGAGGGAGTTCAAAGTGTTTACACGTTACTTGTTTTTTGAAGTTCCCGGAAACCAATCATATGGCGAAGTCTCCCCTCTTGTGCTGTCCGCTCCACAAAGGTCTCCGTACTTGATGCCAAGCTGCCTCTGCTCTTGGAGATCTGCATGACAGTGATGATGCTGCCTATGAATATCATTGCTGGGTGCTAGTGTGCCTTGGTCACGGCAGGGAAGGGTCAGATATCCCTTTCCCTGGTGTCTTAGCAGAGCTTCCTGAAGGAGCCTAAAACATATGTCTGTGAGCCACGGGCACCAGGATTGCCAGCTCCTGCCTCTAGCCAGTATAATCCTTGGCTGCTCAATAGCAGGAAGTAGCAGGCAGGGATCTGGGCCAGAGAGGCCAAGGCAAGCGGGAAGACAAGAGTTAAGCAGACACTAGCGCAGAAAGGAGATGCCCAGATTCGCTGACCTGCTAACCTTGTATCTCCCTTATGCTCTGAGCAAGAGAGATGAGGTTGATTGTGAGAGAGGTGGCGGATCCATACACCAGCCACTTCCAGGACTGGCAAGGGCAGAGGCGGTGGGGAGCTGGGTCACACGGGTTCAACCAGGATGTGGGAAGATGGAGCAGGAGGGGAGGTGGAAAGTGTATTTGCCTAGGACCCTGGCCCAAGCCGTTCCCAGCAGAATGGTCAGGGGAGGGATGTGCGGCTCTACACATCCTGTGCATCCCCGAAGGCCTGTGAGAACTAGTGAGAACTTACAGCAAACCCCCAAGGGGCCCTGTGCCCTTTGTGCTATGACAACTCCAGTTGGAACACTGGCTCAAGTCAGCAGGAGGCGCCTAGTACCTGGCCATGTCACAGAGCTCCAAACCATATGGGCACTGCCCAGAGGCTTCCCAGCACCCCAGGTGCAAATGCACTGTTAGTGAGGCACCAGGAGGCCCTGCTGGCCTGTGAGCACCAACTGCCTACCTCTAAGCAGCCTCACTACCCCTCCCTTAAGGCTGTTCCTGTTGGAATGCAAATGAAAGCACACATCAACAAAGTGGGCAAGGAATGGAGAAACAAAACATCCGGCCACCCCCTGGAGGCTTTTCTGCATAGTGGGTCGCATATGTGCAGTCCTTCCTGCTCAGAAAAACACAGGGCTGCTGCCTAGCAAGCCAGGCAAGGTCTTCAGGTGGTCTTGGCCAAGGGGGCAGAGGCCGTTTCCAGACCAATCGGATGTCAGTCATAAAACCAGAAGGCAGGAAAGGAGTGCCGCTTCCCTCCTACCTTTGTCACAAACCTCCTGTGCACACAAAAGGAGCAGAGGGGCTTGGGCACAGAGCAGGCAGACAACAGATTAGATAAATGGGGATTGGTGTTCACCAGAGGACTGAGAGATCCCAGGTGTGCAGAGGGTGAGAGCAGAGGGAGATTTGGAGAAGATAAGAAGGGCTAGGCCAGGGTGAGGCAGTTGTAATTTCCCCAGAAGAAGTGAAGAGGTGCATGGGGAGGTGTGCAGCCTGTGAACCTCAAGAGGAGGAGGGGGAAATTGGGAAGCAGAGGCAGAGGCAAAGAGGCAGTGACGCAGAGGCATGTGCGAGTTGAAAGCAGTCCAAAGCAGCAAGGCAGGGACAGGAGGGCTAGGAGAGAGAACTCGGAGGGAGTTATCAGCAAAGGAGGTATGTGTGCAGGGGACAAGCCTCAGGAACTCAGCTGCAGATGGCAGGTGGTGGCTAGGAAGGCCAGGTTGGGCGCCCCACCACCCTGGGACCAAGTAGAAGGGAGAAGAGGCAAGGGATTCTGGGGCACAGGCCTGCCCCATTCTCTGCGCGCAGCGCTGGGCTTTAGGGTGTAGACCTGAGGGGTAACGAATGCCATCCTTGGTTGGGGCACTACTGGGGCGTAATCATGTGGTCCTGTTACATTGACATTTCTGCCTTGATTGCATTCCCGAAGAGTTTGTTGCTACCCAGGTCTCCGAAGCTGCATGGTTCAGGGAATGGGAGACTGGTGAGGACAGCAGGGGGAGGCCCAAGTGCCAATGGACTGTCCAGTAAGCAGCGCTGGGCTCCTTAGCCACGCCCACCACGAGAACAACACCCTGGACTTGAGCAAGTAGGACACAGTCCTCGAAAACCCCTTAGCACCTTCCAAGCCACTGTGTACTGGGTGCGCTCACGTGTGCGTGTGTGTGCCCCTGCTTGCCTACATGCGTGTGTTCCTGATGCTGTAAAGGAGTGTGCTTCCTAACCCTAAGTCTGCATATGTGCAAATAGGTATGTGGATGTAGATCCAGGAGGACCCGGCACAGTGTGTTATAGTGAGCATGTGGGGGTGGCGGGGAGGAAGAGAGAGAAAGAGAGAGAGAGAGAGAGTCGGCTCGCCTGTGAGGAATTTTTTGTTCATGTGCGGTTGCATGAGTGTGTCAGGTATGAGGTTGGACAGAGGGAGTTCAAAGTGTTTACACGTTACTTGTTTTTTGAAGTTCCCGGAAACCAATCATATGGCGAAGTCTCCCCTCTTGTGCTGTCCGCTCCACAAAGGTCTCCGTACTTGATGCCAAGCTGCCTCTGCTCTTGGAGATCTGCATGACAGTGATGATGCTGCCTATGAATATCATTGCTGGGTGCTAGTGTGCCTTGGTCACGGCAGGGAAGGGTCAGATATCCCTTTCCCTGGTGTCTTAGCAGAGCTTCCTGAAGGAGCCTAAAACATATGTCTGTGAGCCACGGGCACCAGGATTGCCAGCTCCTGCCTCTAGCCAGTATAATCCTTGGCTGCTCAATAGCAGGAAGTAGCAGGCAGGGATCTGGGCCAGAGAGGCCAAGGCAAGCGGGAAGACAAGAGTTAAGCAGACACTAGCGCAGAAAGGAGATGCCCAGATTCGCTGACCTGCTAACCTTGTATCTCCCTTATGCTCTGAGCAAGAGAGATGAGGTTGATTGTGAGAGAGGTGGCGGATCCATACACCAGCCACTTCCAGGACTGGCAAGGGCAGAGGCGGTGGGGAGCTGTGTCCCACGGGTTCAACCAGGATGTGGGAAGATGGAGCAGGAGGGGAGGTGGAAAGTGTATTTGCCTAGGACCCTGGCCCAAGCCGTTCCCAGCAGAATGGTCAGGGGAGGGATGTGCGGCTCTACACATCCTGTGCATCCCCGAAGGCCTGTGAGAACTAGTGAGAACTTACAGCAAACCCCCAAGGGGCCCTGTGCCCTTTTTGCTATGGCAACTCCAGTTGGAACACTGGCTCAAGTCAGCAGGAGGCGCCTAGTACCTGGCCATGTCACAGAGC
The DNA here is from genome assembly GCF_023159225.1 of Perognathus longimembris pacificus. NCBI lineage: Eukaryota > Metazoa > Chordata > Mammalia > Rodentia > Heteromyidae > Perognathus > Perognathus longimembris. The sequence continues at coordinate 21,851 of NW_025961651.1, read as the reverse complement.
TCCAAACCAAATGGGCACTGCCCAGAGGCTTCCCAGCACCCCAGGTGCAAATGCACTGTTAGTGAGGCACCAGGAGGCCCTGCTGGCCTGTGAGCACCAACTGCCTACCTCTAAGCAGCCTCACTACCCCTCCCTTAAGGCTGTTCCTGTTGGAATGCAAATGAAAGCACACATCAACAAAGTGGGCAAGGAATGGAGAAACAAAACATCCGGCCACCCCCTGGAGGCTTTTCTGCATAGTGGGTCGCATATGTGCAGTCCTTCCTGCTCAGAAAAACCCAGGGCTGCTGCCTAGCAAGCCAGGCAAGGTCTTCAGGTGGTCTTGGCCAAGGGGGCAGAGGCCGTTTCCAGACCAATCGGATGTCAGTCATAAAACCAGAAGGCAGGAAAGGAGTGCCGCTTCCCTCCTACCTTTGTCACAAACCTCCTGTGCACAGAAAAGGAGCAGAGGGGCTTGGGCACAGAGCAGGCAGACAACAGATTAGATAAATGGGGATTGGTGTTCATCAGAGGACTGAGAGATCCCAGGTGTGCAGAGGGTGAGAGCAGAGGGAGATTTGGAGAAGATAAGAAGGGCTAGGCCAGGGTGAGGCAGTTGTAATTTCCCCAGAAGAAGTGAAGAGGTGCATGGGGAGGTGTGCAGCCTGTGAACCTCAAGAGGAGGAGGGGGAAATTGGGAAGCAGAGGCAGAGGCAAAGAGGCAGTGACGCAGAGGCATGTGCGAGTTGAAAGCAGTCCAGAGCAGCAAGGCAGGGACAGGAGGGCTAGGAGAGAGAACTCGGAGGGAGTTATCAGCAAAGGAGGTATGTGTGCAGGGGACAAGCCTCAGGAACTCAGCTGCAGATGGCAGGTGGTGGCTAGGAAGGCCAGGTTGGGCGCCCCACCACCCTGGGACCAAGTAGAAGGGAGAAGAGGCAAGGGATTCTGGGGCACAGGCCTGCCCCATTCTCTGCGCGCAGCGCTGTGCTTTAGGGTGTAGACCTGAGGGGTAACGAATGCCATCCTTGGTTGGGGCACTACTGGGGCGTAATCATGTGGTCCTGTTACATTGACATTTCTGCCTTGATTGCTTTCCCGAAGAGTTTGTTGCTACCCAGGTCTCCGAAGCTGCATGGTTCAGGGAATGGGAGACTGGTGAGGACAGCAGGGGGAGGCCCAAGTGCCAATGGACTGTCCAGTAAGCAGCGCTGGGCTCCTTAGCCACGCCCACCAAGAGAACAACACCCTGGACTTGAGCAAGTAGGACACAGTCCTCGAAAACCCCTTAGCACCTTCCAAGCCACTGTGTACTGGGTGCGCTCACGTGTGCGTGTGTGTGCCCCTGCTTGCCTACATGCGTGCGTTCCTGATGCTGTACAAGAGTGTGCTTCCTAAGCCTAAGTCTGCATATGTGCAAATAGGTATGTGGATGTAGATCCAGGAGGACCCGGCACAGTGTGTTATAGTGAGCATGTGGGGGTGGCGGGGAGGAAGAGAGAGAAAGAGAGAGAGAGAGAGAGTCGGCTCGCCTGTGAGGAATTTTTTGTTCATGTGCGGTTGCATGAGTGTGTCAGGTATGAGGTTGGACAGAGGGAGTTCAAAGTGTTTACACGTTACTTGTTTTTTGAAGTTCCCGGAAACCAATCATATGGCGAAGGCTCCCCTCTTGTGCTGTCCTCTACACAAAGGTCTCCGTACTTGATGCCAAGCTGCCTCTGCTCTTGGAGATCTGCATGACAGTGATGATGCTGCCTATGAATATCATTGCTGGGTGCTAGTGTGCCTTGGTCACGGCAGGGAAGGGTCAGATATCCCTTTCCCTGGTGTCTTAGCAGAGCTTCCTGAAGGAGCCTAAAACATATGTCTGTGAGCCACGGGCACCAGGATTGCCAGCTCCTGCCTCTAGCCAGTATAATCCTTGGCTGCTCAATAGCAGGAAGTAGCAGGCAGGGATCTGGGCCAGAGAGGCCAAGGCAAGCGGGAAGACAAGAGTTAAGCAGACACTAGCGCAGAAAGGAGATGCCCAGATTCGCTGACCTGCTAACCTTGTATCTCCCTTATGCTCTGAGCAAGAGAGATGAGGTTGATTGTGAGAGAGGTGGCGGATCCATACACCAGCCACTTCCAGGACTGGCAAGGGCAGAGGCGGTGGGGAGCTGTGTCACACGGGTTCAACCAGGATGTGGGAAGATGGAGCAGGAGGGGAGGTGGAAAGTGTATTTGCCTAGGACCCTGGCCCAAGCCGTTCCCAGCAGAATGGTCAGGGGAGGGATGTGCGGCTCTACACATCCTGTGCATCCCCGAAGGCCTGTGAGAACTAGTGAGAACTTACAGCAAACCCCCAAGGGGCCCTGTGCCCTTTTTGCTATGGCAACTCCAGTTGGAACACTGGCTCAAGTCAGCAGGAGGCGCCTAGTACCTGGCCATGTCACAGAGCTCCAAACCATATGGGCACTGCCCAGAGGCTTCCCAGCACCCCAGGTGCAAATGCACTGTTAGTGAGGCACCAGGAGGCCCTGCTGGCCTGTGAGCACCAACTGCCTACCTCTAAGCAGCCTCACTACCCCTCCCTTAAGGCTGTTCCTGTTGGAATGCAAATGAAAGCACACATCAACAAAGTGGGCAAGGAATGGAGAAACAAAACATCCGGCCACCCCCTGGAGGCTTTTCTGCATAGTGGGTCGCATATGTGCAGTCCTTCCTGCTCAGAAAAACACAGGGCTGCTGCCTAGCAAGCCAGGCAAGGTCTTCAGGTGGTCTTGGCCAAGGGGGCAGAGGCCGTTTCCAGACCAATCGGATGTCAGTCATAAAACCAGAAGGCAGGAAAGGAGTGCCGCTTCCCTCCTACCTTTGTCACAAACCTCCTGTGCACAGAAAAGGAGCAGAGGGGCTTGGGCACAGAGCAGGCAGACAACAGATTAGATAAATGGGGATTGGTGTTCACCAGAGGACTGAGAGATCCCAGGTGTGCAGAGGGTGAGAGCAGAGGGAGATTTGGAGAAGATAAGAAGGGCTAGGCCAGGGTGAGGCAGTTGTAATTTCCCCAGAAGAAGTGAAGAGGTGCATGGGGAGGTGTGCAGCCTGTGAACCTCAAGAGGAGGAGGGGGAAATTGGGAAGCAGAGGCAGAGGCAAAGAGGCAGTGACGCAGAGGCATGTGTGAGTTGAAAGCAGTCCAGAGCAGCAAGGCAGGGACAGGAGGGCTAGGAGAGAGAACTCGGAGGGAGTTATCAGCAAAGGAGGTATGTGTGCAGGGGACAAGCCTCAGGAACTCAGCTGCAGATGGCAGGTGGTGGCTAGGAAGGCCAGGTTGGGCGCCCCACCACCCTGGGACCAAGTAGAAGGGAGAAGAGGCAAGGGATTCTGGGGCACAGGCCTGCCCCATTCTCTGCGCGCAGCGCTGGGCTTTAGGGTGTAGACCTGAGGGTAACGAATGCCATCCTTGGTTGGGGCACTACTGGGGCGTAATCATGTGGTCCTGTTACATTGACATTTCTGCCTTGATTGCTTTCCCGAAGAGTTTGTTGCTACCCAGGTCTCCGAAGCTGCATGGTTCAGGGAATGGGAGACTGGTGAGGACAGCAGGGGGAGGCCCAAGTGCCAATGGACTGTCCAGTAAGCAGCGCTGGGCTCCTTAGCCACGCCCACCACAAGAACAACACCCTGGACTTGAGCAAGTAGGACACAGTCCTCGAAAACCCCTTAGCACCTTCCAAGCCACTGTGTACTGGGTGCGCTCACGTGTGCGTGTGTGTGCCCCTGCTTGCCTACATGCGTGTGTTCCTGATGCTGTACAAGAGTGTGCTTCCTAAGCCTAAATCTGCATATGTGCAAATAGGTATGTGGATGTAGATCCAGGAGGACCCGGCACAGTGTGTTATAGTGAGCATGTGGGGGTGGCGGGGAGGAAGAGAGAGAAAGAGAGAGAGGGAGAGGCGGCTCGCCTGTGAGGAATTTTTTGTTCATGTGCGGTTGCATGAGTGTGTCAGGTATGAGGTTGGACAGAGGGAGTTCAAAGTGTTTACACGTTACTTGTTTTTTGAAGTTCCCGGAAACCAATCATATGGCGAAGGCTCCCCTCTTGTGCTGTCCTCTACACAAAGGTCTCCGTACTTGATGCCAAGCTGCCTCTGCTCTTGGAGATCTGCATGACAGTGATGATGCTGCCTATGAATATCATTGCTGGGTGCTAGTGTGCCTTGGTCACGGCAGGGAAGGGTCAGATATCCCTTTCCCTGGTGTCTTAGCAGAGCTTCCTGAAGGAGCCTAAAACATATGTCTGTGAGCCACGGGCACCAGGATTGCCAGCTCCTGCCTCTAGCCAGTATAATCCTTGGCTGCTCAATAGCAGGAAGTAGCAGGCAGGGATCTGGGCCAGAGAGGCCAAGGCAAGCGGGAAGACAAGAGTTAAGCAGACACTAGCGCAGAAAGGAGATGCCCAGATTCGCTGACCTGCTAACCTTGTATCTCCCTTATGCTCTGAGCAAGAGAGATGAGGTTGATTGTGAGAGAGGTGGCGGATCCATACACCAGCCACTTCCAGAACTGGCAAGGGCAGAGGCGGTGGGGAGCTGTGTCACACGGGTTCAACCAGGATGTGGAAAGATGGAGCAGGAGGGGAAGTGGAAAGTGTATTTGCCTAGGACCCTGGCCCAAGCCGTTCCCAGCAGAATGGTCAGGGGAGGGATGTGCGGCTCTACACATCCTGTGCATCCCCGAAGGCCTGTGAGAACTAGTGAGAACTTACAGCAAACCCCCAAGGGGCCCTGTGCCCTTTTGCTATGGCAACTCCAGTTGGAACACTGGCTCAAGTCAGCAGGAGGCGCCTAGTACCTGGCCATGTCACAGAGCTCCAAACCATATGGGCACTGCCCAGAGGCTTCCCAGCACCCCAGGTGCAAATGCACTGTTAGTGAGGCACCAGGAGGCCCTGCTGGCCTGTGAGCACCAACTGCCTACCTCTAAGCAGCCTCACTACCCCTCCCTTAAGGCTGTTCCTGTTGGAATGCAAATGAAAGCACACATCAACAAAGTGGGCAAGGAATGGAGAAACAGAACATCCGGCCACCCCCTGGAGGCTTTTCTGCATAGTGGGTCGCATATGTGCAGTCCTTCCTGCTCAGAAAAACACAGGGCTGCTGCCTAGCAATCCAGGCAAGGTCTTCAGGTGGTCTTGGCCAAGGGGGCAGAGGCCGTTTCCAGACCAATCGGATGTCAGTCATAAAACCAGAAGGCAGGAAAGGAGTGCCGCTTCCCTCCTACCTTTGTCACAAACCTCCTGTGCACAGAAAAGGAGCAGAGGGGCTTGGGCACAGAGCAGGCAGACAACAGATTAGATAAATGGGGATTGGTGTTCACCAGAGGACTGAGAGATCCCAGGTGTGCAGAGGGTGAGAGCAGAGGGAGATTTGGAGAAGATAAGAAGGGCTAGGCCAGGGTGAGGCAGTTGTAATTTCCCAGAAGAAGTGAAGAGGTGCATGGGGAGGTGTGCAGCCTGTGAACCTCAAGAGGAGGAGGGGGAAATTGGGAAGCAGAGGCAGAGGCAAAGAGGCAGTGACGCAGAGGCATGTGTGAGTTGAAAGCAGTCCAGAGCAGCAAGGCAGGGACAGGAGGGCTAGGAGAGAGAACTCGGAGGGAGTTATCAGCAAAGGAGGTATGTGTGCAGGGGACAAGCCTCAGGAACTCAGCTGCAGATGGCAGGTGGTGGCTAGGAAGGCCAGGTTGGGCGCCCCACCACCCTGGGACCAAGTAGAAGGGAGAAGAGGCAAGGGATTCTGGGGCACAGGCCTGCCCCATTCTCTGCGCGCAGCGCTGGGCTTTAGGGTGTAGACCTGAGGGGTAACGAATGCCATCCTTGGTTGGGGCACTACTGGGGCGTAATCATGTGGTCCTGTTACATTGACATTTCTGCCTTGATTGCTTTCCCGAAGAGTTTGTTGCTACCCAGGTCTCCGAAGCTGCATGGTTCAGGGAATGGGAGACTGGTGAGGACAGCAGGGGGAGGCCCAAGTGCCAATGGACTGTCCAGTAAGCAGCGCTGGGCTCCTTAGCCACGCCCACCACAAGAACAACACCCTGGACTTGAGCAAGTAGGACACAGTCCTCGAAAACCCCTTAGCACCTTCCAAGCCACTGTGTACTGGGTGCGCTCACGTGTGCGTGTGTGTGCCCCTGCTTGCCTACATGCGTGTGTTCCTGATGCTGTACAAGAGTGTGCTTCCTAAGCCTAAATCTGCATATGTGCAAATAGGTATGTGGATGTAGATCCAGGAGGACCCGGCACAGTGTGTTATAGTGAGCATGTGGGGGTGGCGGGGAGGAAGAGAGAGAAAGAGAGAGAGGGAGAGGCGGCTCGCCTGTGAGGAATTTTTTGTTCATGTGCGGTTGCATGAGTGTGTCAGGTATGAGGTTGGACAGAGGGAGTTCAAAGTGTTTACACGTTACTTGTTTTTTGAAGTTCCCGGAAACCAATCATATGGCGAAGGCTCCCCTCTTGTGCTGTCCTCTACACAAAGGTCTCCGTACTTGATGCCAAGCTGCCTCTGCTCTTGGAGATCTGCATGACAGTGATGATGCTGCCTATGAATATCATTGCTGGGTGCTAGTGTGCCTTGGTCACGGCAGGGAAGGGTCAGATATCCCTTTCCCTGGTGTCTTAGCAGAGCTTCCTGAAGGAGCCTAAAACATATGTCTGTGAGCCACGGGCACCAGGATTGCCAGCTCCTGCCTCTAGCCAGTATAATCCTTGGCTGCTCAATAGCAGGAAGTAGCAGGCAGGGATCTGGGCCAGAGAGGCCAAGGCAAGCGGGAAGACAAGAGTTAAGCAGACACTAGCGCAGAAAGGAGATGCCCAGATTCGCTGACCTGCTAACCTTGTATCTCCCTTATGCTCTGAGCAAGAGAGATGAGGTTGATTGTGAGAGAGGTGGCGGATCCATACACCAGCCACTTCCAGAACTGGCAAGGGCAGAGGCGGTGGGGAGCTGTGTCACACGGGTTCAACCAGGATGTGGGAAGATGGAGCAGGAGGGGAGGTGGAAAGTGTATTTGCCTAGGACCCTGGCCCAAGCCGTTCCCAGCAGAATGGTCAGGGGAGGGATGTGCGGCTCTACACATCCTGTGCATCCCCGAAGGCCTGTGAGAACTAGTGAGAACTTACAGCAAACCCCCAAGGGGCCCTGTGCCCTTTTTGCTATGGCAACTCCAGTTGGAACACTGGCTCAAGTCAGCAGGAGGCGCCTAGTACCTGGCCATGTCACAGAGCTCCAAACCATATGGGCACTGCCCAGAGGCTTCCCAGCACCCCAGGTGCAAATGCACTGTTAGTGAGGCACCAGGAGGCCCTGCTGGCCTGTGAGCACCAACTGCCTACCTCTAAGCAGCCTCACTACCCCTCCCTTAAGGCTGTTCCTGTTGGAATGCAAATGAAAGCACACATCAACAAAGTGGGCAAGGAATGGAGAAACAGAACATCCGGCCACCCCCTGGAGGCTTTTCTGCATAGTGGGTCGCATATGTGCAGTCCTTCCTGCTCAGAAAAACACAGGGCTGCTGCCTAGCAATCCAGGCAAGGTCTTCAGGTGGTCTTGGCCAAGGGGGCAGAGGCCGTTTCCAGACCAATCGGATGTCAGTCATAAAACCAGAAGGCAGGAAAGGAGTGCCGCTTCCCTCCTACCTTTGTCACAAACCTCCTGTGCACAGAAAAGGAGCAGAGGGGCTTGGGCACAGAGCAGGCAGACAACAGATTAGATAAATGGGGATTGGTGTTCACCAGAGGACTGAGAGATCCCAGGTGTGCAGAGGGTGAGAGCAGAGGGAGATTTGGAGAAGATAAGAAGGGCTAGGCCAGGGTGAGGCAGTTGTAATTTCCCAGAAGAAGTGAAGAGGTGCATGGGGAGGTGTGCAGCCTGTGAACCTCAAGAGGAGGAGGGGGAAATTGGGAAGCAGAGGCAGAGGCAAAGAGGCAGTGACGCAGAGGCATGTGTGAGTTGAAAGCAGTCCAGAGCAGCAAGGCAGGGACAGGAGGGCTAGGAGAGAGAACTCGGAGGGAGTTATCAGCAAAGGAGGTATGTGTGCAGGGGACAAGCCTCAGGAACTCAGCTGCAGATGGCAGGTGGTGGCTAGGAAGGCCAGGTTGGGCGCCCCACCACCCTGGGACCAAGTAGAAGGGAGAAGAGGCAAGGGATTCTGGGGCACAGGCCTGCCCCATTCTCTGCGCGCAGCGCTGGGCTTTAGGGTGTAGACCTGAGGGGTAACGAATGCCATCCTTGGTTGGGGCACTACTGGGGCGTAATCATGTGGTCCTGTTACATTGACATTTCTGCCTTGATTGCTTTCCCGAAGAGTTTGTTGCTACCCAGGTCTCCGAAGCTGCATGGTTCAGGGAATGGGAGACTGGTGAGGACAGCAGGGGGAGGCCCAAGTGCCAATGGACTGTCCAGTAAGCAGCGCTGGGCTCCTTAGCCACGCCCACCACGAGAACAACACCCTGGACTTGAGCAAGTAGGACACAGTCCTCGAAAACCCCTTAGCACCTTCCAAGCCACTGTGTACTGGGTGCGCTCACGTGTGCGTGTGTGTGCCCCTGCTTGCCTACATGCGTGTGTTCCTGATGCTGTACAAGAGTGTGCTTCCTAAGCCTAAGTCTGCATATGTGCAAATAGGTATGTGGATGTAGATCCAGGAGGACCCGGCACAGTGTGTTATAGTGAGCATGTGGGGGTGGCGGGGAGGAAGAGAGAGAAAGAGAGAGAGAGAGAGAGTCGGCTCGCCTGTGAGGAATTTTTTGTTCATGTGCGGTTGCATGAGTGTGTCAGGTATGAGGTTGGACAGAGGGAGTTCAAAGTGTTTACACGTTACTTGTTTTTGAAGTTCCCGGAAACCAATCATATGGCGAAGGCTCCCCTCTTGTGCTGTCCTCTACACAAAGGTCTCCGTACTTGATGCCAAGCTGCCTCTGCTCTTGGAGATCTGCATGACAGTGATGATGCTGCCTATGAATATCATTGCTGGGTGCTAGTGTGCCTTGGTCACGGCAGGGAAGGGTCAGATATCCCTTTCCCTGGTGTCTTAGCAGAGCTTCCTGAAGGAGCCTAAAACATATGTCTGTGAGCCACGGGCACCAGGATTGCCAGCTCCTGCCTCTAGCCAGTATAATCCTTGGCTGCTCAATAGCAGGAAGTAGCAGGCAGGGATCTGGGCCAGAGAGGCCAAGGCAAGCGGGAAGACAAGAGTTAAGCAGACACTAGCGCAGAAAGGAGATGCCCAGATTCGCTGACCTGCTAACCTTGTATCTCCCTTATGCTCTGAGCAAGAGAGATGAGGTTGATTGTGAGAGAGTTGGCGGATCCATACACCAGCCACTTCCAGGACTGGCAAGGGCAGAGGCGGTGGGGAGCTGTGTCACACGGATTCAACCAGGATGTGGGAAGATGGAGCAGGAGGGGAGGTGGAAAGGGTATTTGCCTAGGACCCTGGCCCAAGCCGTTCCCAGCAGAATGGTCAGGGGAGGGATGTGCGGCTCTACACATCCTGTGCATCCCCGAAGGCCTGTGAGAACTAGTGAGAAATTACAGCAAACCCCCAAGGGGCCCTGTGCCCTTTTTGCTATGGCAACTCCAGTTGGAACACTGGCTCAAGTCAGCAGGAGGCGCCTAGTACCTGGCCATGTCACAGAGCTCCAAACCATATGGGCACTGCCCAGAGGCTTCCCAGCACCCCAGGTGCAAATGCACTGTTAGTGAGGCACCAGGAGGCCCTGCTTGCCTGTGAGCACCAACTGCCTACCTCTAAGCAGCCTCACTACCCCTCCCTTAAGGCTGTTCCTGTTGGAATGCAAATGAAAGCACACATCAACAAAGTGGGCAAGGAATGGAGAAACAAAACATCCGGCCACCCCCTGGAGGCTTTTCTGCATAGTGGGTCGCATATGTGCACCTGCTCAGAAAAACACAGGGCTGCTGCCTAGCAAGCCAGGCAAGGTCTTCAGGTGGTCTTGGCCAAGGGGGCAGAGGCCGTTTCCAGACCAATCGGATGTCAGTCATAAAACCAGAAGGCAGGAAAGGAGTGCCGCTTCCCTCCTACCTTTGTCACAAACCTCCTGTGCACAGAAAAGGAGCAGAGGGGCTTGGGCACAGAGCAGGCAGACAACAGATTAGATAAATGGGGATTGGTGTTCACCAGAGGACTGAGAGATCCCAGGTGTGCAGAGGGTGAGAGCAGAGGGAGATTTGGAGAAGATAAGAAGGGCTAGGCCAGGGTGAGGCAGTTGTAATTTCCCCAGAAGAAGTGAAGAGGTGCATGGGGAGGTGTGCAGCCTGTGAACCTCAAGAGGAGGAGGGGGAAATTGGGAAGCAGAGGCAGAGGCAAAGAGGCAGTGACGCAGAGGCATGTGTGAGTTGAAAGCAGTCCAGAGCAGCAAGGCAGGGACAGGAGGGCTAGGAGAGAGAACTCGGAGGGAGTTATCAGCAAAGGAGGTATGTGTGCAGGGGACAAGCCTCAGGAACTCAGCTGCAGATGGCAGGTGGTGGCTAGGAAGGCCAGGTTGGGCGCCCCACCACCCTGGGACCAAGTAGAAGGGAGAAGAGGCAAGGGATTCTGGGGCACAGGCCTGCCCCATTCTCTGCGCGCAGCGCTGGGCTTTAGGGTGTAGACCTGAGGGGTAACGAATGCCATCCTTGGTTGGGGCACTACTGGGGCGTAATCATGTGGTCCTGTTACATTGACATTTCTGCCTTGATTGCTTTCCCGAAGAGTTTGTTGCTACCCAGGTCTCCGAAGCTGCATGGTTCAGGGAATGGGAGACTGGTGAGGACAGCAGGGGGAGGCCCAAGTGCCAATGGACTGTCCAGTAAGCAGCGCTGGGCTCCTTAGCCACGCCCACCACGAGAACAACACCCTGGACTTGAGCAAGTAGGACACAGTCCTCGAAAACCCCTTAGCACCTTCCAAGCCACTGTGTACTGGGTGCGCTCACGTGTGCGTGTGTGTGCCCCTGCTTGCCTACATGCGTGTGTTCCTGATGCTGTACAAGAGTGTGCTTCCTAAGCCTAAATCTGCATATGTGCAAATAGGTATGTGGATGTAGATCCAGGAGGACCCGGCACAGTGTGTTATAGTGAGCATGTGGGGGTGGCGGGGAGGAAGAGAGAGAAAGAGAGAGAGGGAGAGGCGGCTCGCCTGTGAGGAATTTTTTGTTCATGTGCGGTTGCATGAGTGTGTCAGGTATGAGGTTGGACAGAGGGAGTTCAAAGTGTTTACACGTTACTTGTTTTTTGAAGTTCCCGGAAACCAATCATATGGCGAAGGCTCCCCTCTTGTGCTGTCCTCTACACAAAGGTCTCCGTACTTGATGCCAAGCTGCCTCTGCTCTTGGAGATCTGCATGACAGTGATGATGCTGCCTATGAATATCATTGCTGGGTGCTAGTGTGCCTTGGTCACGGCAGGGAAGGGTCAGATATCCCTTTCCCTGGTGTCTTAGCAGAGCTTCCTGAAGGAGCCTAAAACATATGTCTGTGAGCCACGGGCACCAGGATTGCCAGCTCCTGCCTCTAGCCAGTATAATCCTTGGCTGCTCAATAGCAGGAAGTAGCAGGCAGGGATCTGGGCCAGAGAGGCCAAGGCAAGCGGGAAGACAAGAGTTAAGCAGACACTAGCGCAGAAAGGAGATGCCCAGATTCGCTGACCTGCTAACCTTGTATCTCCCTTATGCTCTGAGCAAGAGAGATGAGGTTGATTGTGAGAGAGGTGGCGGATACATACACCAGCCACTTCCAGAAACTGGCAAGGGCAGAGGCGGTGGGGAGCTGTGTCACACGGGTTCAACCAGGATGTGGAAAGATGGAGCAGGAGGGGAGGTGGAAAGTGTATTTGCCTAGGACCCTGGCCCAAGCCGTTCCCAGCAGAATGGTCAGGGGAGGGATGTGCGGCTCTACACATCCTGTGCATCCCCGAAGGCCTGTGAGAACTAGTGAGAACTTACAGCAAACCCCCAAGGGGCCCTGTGCCCTTTTTGCTATGGCAACTCCAGTTGGAACACTGGCTCAAGTCAGCAGGAGGCGCCTAGTACCTGGCCATGTCACAGAGCTCCAAACCATATGGGCACTGCCCAGAGGCTTCCCAGCACCCCAGGTGCAAATGCACTGTTAGTGAGGCACCAGGAGGCCCTGCTGGCCTGTGAGCACCAACTGCCTACCTCTAAGCAGCCTCACTACCCCTCCCTTAAGGCTGTTCCTGTTGGAATGCAAATGAAAGCACACATCAACAAAGTGGGCAAGGAATGGAGAAACAGAACATCCGGCCACCCCCTGGAGGCTTTTCTGCATAGTGGGTCGCATATGTGCAGTCCTTCCTGCTCAGAAAAACACAGGGCTGCTGCCTAGCAATCCAGGCAAGGTCTTCAGGTGGTCTTGGCCAAGGGGGCAGAGGCCGTTTCCAGACCAATCGGATGTCAGTCATAAAACCAGAAGGCAGGAAATGAGTGCCACTTCCCTCCTACCTTTGTCACAAACCTCCTGTGCACAGAAAAGGAGCAGAGGGGCTTGGGCACAGAGCAGGCAGACAACAGATTAAATAAATGGGGATTGGTGTTCACCAGAGGACTGAGAGATCCCAGGTGTGCAGAGGGTGAGAGCAGAGGGAGATTTGGAGAAGATAAGAAGGGCTAGGCCAGGGTGAGGCAGTTGTAATTTCCGCAGAAGTAGTGAAGAGGTGCATGGGGAGGTGTGCAGCCTGTGAACCTCAAGAGGAGGAGGGGGAAATTGGGAAGCAGAGGCAGAGGCAAAGAGGCAGTGACGCAGAGGCATGTGTGAGTTGAAAGCAGTCCAGAGCAGCAAGGCAGGGACAGGAGGGCTAGGAGAGAGAACTCGGAGGGAGTTATCAGCAAAGGAGGTATGTGTGCAGGGGACAAGCCTCAGGAACTCAGCTGCAGATGGCAGGTGGTGGCTAGGAAGGCCAGGTTGGGCGCCCCACCACCCTGGGACCAAGTAGAAGGGAGAAGAGGCAAGGGATTCTGGGGCACAGGCCTGCCCCATTCTCTGCGCGCAGCGCTGGGCTTTAGGGTGTAGACCTGAGGGGTAACGAATGCCATCCTTGGTTGGGGCACTACTGGGGCGTAATCATGTGGTCCTGTTACATTGACATTTCTGCCTTGATTGCTTTCCCGAAGAGTTTGTTGCTACCCAGGTCTCCGAAGCTGCATGGTTCAGGGAATGGGAGACTGGTGAGGACAGCAGGGGGAGGCCCAAGTGCCAATGGACTGTCCAGTAAGCAGCGCTGGGCTCCTTAGCCACGCCCACCACAAGAACACTCCCTGGACTTGAGCAAGTAGGACACAGTCCTCGAAAACCCCTTAGCACCTTCCAAGCCACTGTGTACTGGGTGCGCTCACGTGTGCGTGTGTGTGCCCCTGCTTGCCTACATGCGTGTGTTCCTGATGCTGTACAGAAGTGTGCTTCCTAAGCCTAAGTCTGCATATGTGCAAATAGGTATGTGGATGTAGATCCAGGAGGACCCGGCACAGTGTGTTATAGTGAGCATGTGGGGGTGGCGGGGAGGAAGAGAGAGAAAGAGAGAGAGAGAGAGAGTCGGCTCGCCTGTGAGGAATTTTTTGTTCATGTGCGGTTGCATGAGTGTGTCAGGTATGAGGTTGGACAGAGGGAGTTCAAAGTGTTTACACGTTACTTGTTTTTCGAAGTTCCCGGAAACCAATCATATGGCGAAGGCTCCCCTCTTGTGCTGTCCTCTACACAAAGGTCTCCGTACTTGATGCCAAGCTGCCTCTGCTCTTGGAGATCTGCATGACAGTGATGATGCTGCCTATGAATATCATTGCTGGGTGCTAGTGTGCCTTGGTCACGGCAGGGAAGGGTCAGATATCCCTTTCCCTGGTGTCTTAGCAGAGCTTCCTGAAGGAGCCTAAAACATATGTCTGTGAGCCACGGGCACCAGGATTGCCAGCTCCTGCCTCTAGCCAGTATAATCCTTGGCTGCTCAATAGCAGGAAGTAGCAGGCAGGGATCTGGGCCAGAGAGGCCAAGGCAAGCGGGAAGACAAGAGTTAAGCAGACACTAGCGCAGAAAGGAGATGCCCAGATTCGCTGACCTGCTAACCTTGTATCTCCCTTATGCTCTGAGCAAGAGAGATGAGGTTGATTGTGAGAGAGTTGGCGGATCCATACACCAGCCACTTCCAGGACTGGCAAGGGCAGAGGCGGTGGGGAGCTGTGTCACACGGATTCAACCAGGATGTGGGAAGATGGAGCAGGAGGGGAGGTGGAAAGTGTATTTGCCTAGGACCCTGGCCCAAGCCGTTCCCAGCAGAATGGTCAGGGGAGGGATGTGCGGCTCTACACATCCTGTGCATCCCCGAAGGCCTGTGAGAACTAGTGAGAACTTACAGCAAACCCCCAAGGGGCCCTGTGCCCTTTTTGCTATGGCAACTCCAGTTGGAACACTGGCTCAAGTCAGCAGGAGGCGCCTAGTACCTGGCCATGTCACAGAGCTCCAAACCATATGGGCACTGCCCAGAGGCTTCCCAGCACCCCAGGTGCAAATGCACTGTTAGTGAGGCACCAGGAGGCCCTGCTGGCCTGTGAGCACCAACTGCCTACCTCTAAGCAGCCTCACTACCCCTCCCTTAAGGCTGTTCCTGTTGGAATGCAAATGAAAGCACACATCAACAAAGTGGGCAAGGAATGGAGAAACAAAACATCCGGCCACCCCCTGGAGGCTTTTCTGCATAGTGGGTCGCATATGTGTAGTCCTTCCTGCTCAGAAAAACACAGGGCTGCTGCCTAGCAAGCCAGGCAAGGTCTTCAGGTGGTCTTGGCCAAGGGGGCAGAGGCCGTTTCCAGACCAATCGGATGTCAGTCATAAAACCAGAAGGCAGGAAAGGAGTGCCGCTTCCCTCCTACCTTTGTCACAAACCTCCTGTGCACAGAAAAGGAGCAGAGGGGCTTGGGCACAGAGCAGGCAGACAACAGATTAGATAAATGGGGATTGGTGTTCACCAGAGGACTGAGAGATCCCAGGTGTGCAGAGGGTGAGAGCAGAGGGAGATTTGGAGAAGATAAGAAGGGCTAGGCCAGGGTGAGGCAGTTGTAATTTCCCCAGAAGAAGTGAAGAGGTGCATGGGGAGGTGTGCAGCCTGTGAACCTCAAGAGGAGGAGGGGGAAATTGGGAAGCAGAGGCAGAGGCAAAGAGGCAGTGACGCAGAGGCATGTGTGAGTTGAAAGCAGTCCAGAGCAGCAAGGCAGGGACAGGAGGGCTAGGAGAGAGAACTCGGAGGGAGTTATCAGCAAAGGAGGTATGTGTGCAGGGGACAAGCCTCAGGAACTCAGCTGCAGATGGCAGGTGGTGGCTAGGAAGGCCAGGTTGGGCGCCCCACCACCCTGGGACCAAGTAGAAGGGAGAAGAGGCAAGGGATTCTGGGGCACAGGCCTGCCCCATTCTCTGCGCGCAGCGCTGGGCTTTAGGGTGTAGACCTGAGGGGTAACGAATGCCATCCTTGGTTGGGGCACTACTGGGGCGTAATCATGTGGTCCTGTTACATTGACATTTCTGCCTTGATTGCTTTCCCGAAGAGTTTGTTGCTACCCAGGTCTCCGAAGCTGCATGGTTCAGGGAATGGGAGACTGGTGAGGACAGCAGGGGGAGGCCCAAGTGCCAATGGACTGTCCAGTAAGCAGCGCTGGGCTCCTTAGCCACGCCCACCACAAGAACAACACCCTGGACTTGAGCAAGTAGGACACAGTCCTCGAAAACCCCTTAGCACCTTCCAAGCCACTGTGTACTGGGTGCGCTCACGTGTGCGTGTGTGTGCCCCTGCTTGCCTACATGCGTGTGTTCCTGATGCTGTACAAGAGTGTGCTTCCTAAGCCTAAGTCTGCATATGTGCAAATAGGTATGTGGATGTAGATCCAGGAGGACCCGGCACAGTGTGTTATAGTGAGCATGTGGGGGTGGCGGGGAGGAAGAGAGAGAAAGAGAGAGAGAGAGAGTCGGCTCGCCTGTGAGGAATTTTTTGTTCATGTGCGGTTGCATGAGTGTGTCAGGTATGAGGTTGGACAGAGGGAGTTCAAAGTGTTTACACGTTACTTGTTTTTTGAAGTTCCCGGAAACCAATCATATGGCGAAGGCTCCCCTCTTGTGCTGTCCTCTACACAAAGGTCTCCGTACTTGATGCCAAGCTGCCTCTGCTCTTGGAGATCTGCATGACAGTGATGATGCTGCCTATGAATATCATTGCTGGGTGCTAGTGTGCCTTGGTCACGGCAGGGAAGGGTCAGATATCCCTTTCCCTGGTGTCTTAGCAGAGCTTCCTGAAGGAGCCTAAAACATATGGCTGTGAGCCACGGGCACCAGGATTGCCAGCTCCTGCCTCTAGCCAGTATAATCCTTGGCTGCTCAATAGCAGGAAGTAGCAGGCAGGGATCTGGGCCAGAGAGGCCAAGGCAAGCGGGAAGACAAGAGTTAAGCAGACACTAGCGCAGAAAGGAGATGCCCAGATTCGCTGACCTGCTAACCTTGTATCTCCCTTATGCTCTGAGCAAGAGAGATGAGGTTGATTGTGAGAGAGGTGGCGGATCCATACACCAGCCACTTCCAGGACTGGCAAGGGCAGAGGCGGTGGGGAGCTGTGTCACACGGGTTCAACCAGGATGTGGGAAGATGGAGCAGGAGGGGAGGTGGAAAGTGTATTTGCCTAGGACCCTGGCCCAAGCCGTTCCCAGCAGAATGGTCAGGGGAGGGATGTGCGGCTCTACACATCCTGTGCATCCCCGAAGGCCTGTGAGAACTAGTGAGAACTTACAGCAAACCCCCAAGGGGCCCTGTGCCCTTTTTGCTATGGCAACTCCAGTTGGAACACTGGCTCAAGTCAGCAGGAGGCGCCTAGTACCTGGCCATGTCACAGAGCTCCAAACCATATGGGCACTGCCCAGAGGCTTCCCAGCACCCCAGGTGCAAATGCACTGTTAGTGAGGCACCAGGAGGCCCTGCTGGCCTGTGAGCACCAACTGCCTACCTCTAAGCAGCCTCACTACCCCTCCCTTAAGGCTGTTCCTGTTGGAATGCAAATGAAAGCACACATCAACAAAGTGGGCAAGGAATGGAGAAACAAAACATCCGGCCACCCCCTGGAGGCTTTTCTGCATAGTGGGTCGCATATGTGCAGTCCTTCCTGCTCAGAAAAACACAGGGCTGCTGCCTAGCAAGCCAGGCAAGGTCTTCAGGTGGTCTTGGCCAAGGGGGCAGAGGCCGTTTCCAGACCAATCGGATGTCAGTCATAAAACCAGAAGGCAGGAAAGGAGTGCCGCTTCCCTCCTACCTTTGTCACAAACCTCCTGTGCACAGAAAAGGAGCAGAGGGGCTTGGGCACAGAGCAGGCAGACAACAGATTAGATAAATGGGGATTGGTGTTCACCAGAGGACTGAGAGATCCCAGGTGTGCAGAGGGTGAGAGCAGAGGGAGATTTGGAGAAGATAAGAAGGGCTAGGCCAGGGTGAGGCAGTTGTAATTTCCCCAGAAGAAGTGAAGAGGTGCATGGGGAGGTGTGCAGCCTGTGAACCTCAAGAGGAGGAGGGGGAAATTGGGAAGCAGAGGCAGAGGCAAAGAGGCAGTGACGCAGAGGCATGTGTGAGTTGAAAGCAGTCCAGAGCAGCAAGGCAGGGACAGGAGGGCTAGGAGAGAGAACTCGGAGGGAGTTATCAGCAAAGGAGGTATGTGTGCAGGGGACAAGCCTCAGGAACTCAGCTGCAGATGGCAGGTGGTGGCTAGGAAGGCCAGGTTGGGCGCCCCACCACCCTGGGACCAAGTAGAAGGGAGAAGAGGCAAGGGATTCTGGGGCACAGGCCTGCCCCATTCTCTGCGCGCAGCGCTGGGCTTTAGGGTGTAGACCTGAGGGGTAACGAATGCCATCCTTGGTTGGGGCACTACTGGGGCGTAATCATGTGGTCCTGTTACATTGACATTTCTGCCTTGATTGCTTTCCCGAAGAGTTTGTTGCTACCCAGGTCTCCGAAGCTGCATGGTTCAGGGAATGGGAGACTGGTGAGGACAGCAGGGGGAGGCCCAAGTGCCAATGGACTGTCCAGTAAGCAGCGCTGGGCTCCTTAGCCACGCCCACCACAAGAAAAACACCCTGGACTTGAGCAAGTAGGCCACAGTCCTCGAAAACCCCTTAGCACCTTCCAAGCCACTGTGTACTGGGTGCGCTCACGTGTGCGTGTGTGTGCCCCTGCTTGCCTACATGCGTGTGTTCCTGATGCTGTACAAGAGTGTGCCTCCTAAGCCTAAGTCTGCATATGTGCAAATAGGTATGTGGATGTAGATCCAGGAGGACCCGGCACAGTGTGTTATAGTGAGCATGTGGGGGTGGCGGGGAGGAAGAGAGAGAAAGAGAGAGAGAGAGAGTCGGCTCGCCTGTGAGGAATTTTTTGTTCATGTGCGGTTGCATGAGTGTGTCAGGTATGAGGTTGGACAGAGGGAGTTCAAAGTGTTTACACGTTACTTGTTTTTGAAGTTCCCGGAAACCAATCATATGGCGAAGGCTCCCCTCTTGTGCTGTCCTCTACACAAAGGTCTCCGTACTTGATGCCAAGCTGCCTCTGCTCTTGGAGATCTGCATGACAGTGATGATGCTGCCTATGAATATCATTGCTGGGTGCTAGTGTGCCTTGGTCACGGCAGGGAAGGGTCAGATATCCCTTTCCCTGGTGTCTTAGCAGAGCTTCCTGAAGGAGCCTAAAACATATGTCTGTGAGCCACGGGCACCAGGATTGCCAGCTCCTGCCTCTAGCCAGTATAATCCTTGGCTGCTCAATAGCAGGAAGTAGCAGGCAGGGATCTGGGCCAGAGAGGCCAAGGCAAGCGGGAAGACAAGAGTTAAGCAGACACTAGCGCAGAAAGGAGATGCCCAGATTCGCTGACCTGCTAACCTTGTATCTCCCTTATGCTCTGAGCAAGAGAGATGAGGTTGATTGTGAGAGAGGTGGCGGATCCATACACCAGCCACTTCCAGGACTGGCAAGGGCAGAGGCGGTGGGGAGCTGTGTCACACGGGTTCAACCAGGATGTGGGAAGATGGAGCAGGAGGGGAGGTGGAAAGTGTATTTGCCTAGGACCCTGGCCCAAGCCGTTCCCAGCAGAATGGTCAGGGGAGGGATGTGCGGCTCTACACATCCTGTGCATCCCCGAAGGCCTGTGAGAACTAGTGAGAACTTACAGCAAACCCCCAAGGGGCCCTGTGCCCTTTTTGCTATGGCAACTCCAGTTGGAACACTGGCTCAAGTCAGCAGGAGGCGCCTAGTACCTGGCCATGTCACAGAGCTCCAAACCATATGGGCACTGCCCAGAGGCTTCCCAGCACCCCAGGTGCAAATGCACTGTTAGTGAGGCACCAGGAGGCCCTGCTGGCCTGTGAGCACCAACTGCCTACCTCTAAGCAGCCTCACTACCCCTCCCTTAAGGCTGTTCCTGTTGGAATGCAAATGAAAGCACACATCAACAAAGTGGGCAAGGAATGGAGAAACAAAACATCCGGCCACCCCCTGGAGGCTTTTCTGCATAGTGGGTCGCATATGTGCAGTCCTTCCTGCTCAGAAAAACACAGGGCTGCTGCCTAGCAAGCCAGGCAAGGTCTTCAGGTGGTCTTGGCCAAGGGGGCAGAGGCCGTTTCCAGACCAATCGGATGTCAGTCATAAAACCAGAAGGCAGGAAAGGAGTGCCGCTTCCCTCCTACCTTTGTCACAAACCTCCTGTGCACAGAAAAGGAGCAGAGGGGCTTGGGCACAGAGCAGGCAGACAACAGATTAGATAAATGGGGATTGGTGTTCACCAGAGGACTGAGAGATCCCAGGTGTGCAGAGGGTGAGAGCAGAGGGAGATTTGGAGAAGATAAGAAGGGCTAGGCCAGGGTGAGGCAGTTGTAATTTCCCCAGAAGAAGTGAAGAGGTGCATGGGGAGGTGTGCAGCCTGTGAACCTCAAGAGGAGGAGGGGGAAATTGGGAAGCAGAGGCAGAGGCAAAGAGGCAGTGACGCAGAGGCATGTGTGAGTTGAAAGCAGTCCAGAGCAGCAAGGCAGGGACAGGAGGGCTAGGAGAGAGAACTCGGAGGGAGTTATCAGCAAAGGAGGTATGTGTGCAGGGGACAAGCCTCAGGAACTCAGCTGCAGATGGCAGGTGGTGGCTAGGAAGGCCAGGTTGGGCGCCCCACCACCCTGGGACCAAGTAGAAGGGAGAAGAGGCAAGGGATTCTGGGGCACAGGCCTGCCCCATTCTCTGCGCGCAGCGCTGGGCTTTAGGGTGTAGACCTGAGGGGTAACGAATGCCATCCTTGGTTGGGGCACTACTGGGGCGTAATCATGTGGTCCTGTTACATTGACATTTCTGCCTTGATTGCTTTCCCGAAGAGTTTGTTGCTACCCAGGTCTCCGAAGCTGCATGGTTCAGGGAATGGGAGACTGGTGAGGACAGCAGGGGGAGGCCCAAGTGCCAATGGACTGTCCAGTAAGCAGCGCTGGGCTCCTTAGCCACGCCCACCACAAGAAAAACACCCTGGACTTGAGCAAGTAGGACACAGTCCTCGAAAACCCCTTAGCACCTTCCAAGCCACTGTGTACTGGGTGCGCTCACGTGTGCGTGTGTGTGCCCCTGCTTGCCTACATGCGTGTGTTCCTGATGCTGTACAAGAGTGTGCTTCCTAAGCCTAAATCTGCATATGTGCAAATAGGTATGTGGATGTAGATCCAGGAGGACCCGGCACAGTGTGTTATAGTGAGCATGTGGGGGTGGCGGGGAGGAAGAGAGAGAAAGAGAGAGAGAGAGAGTCGGCTCGCCTGTGAGGAATTTTTTGTTCATGTGCGGTTGCAGGAGTGTGTCAGGTATGAGGTTGGACAGAGGGAGTTCAAAGTGTTTACACGTTACTTGTTTTTTGAAGTTCCCGGAAACCAATCATATGGCGAAGGCTCCCCTCTTGTGCTGTCCTCTACACAAAGGTCTCCGTACTTGATGCCAAGCTGCCTCTGCTCTTGGAGATCTGCATGACAGTGATGATGCTGCCTATGAATATCATTGCTGGGTGCTAGTGTGCCTTGGTCACGGCAGGGAAGGGTCAGATATCCCTTTCCCTGGTGTCTTAGCAGAGCTTCCTGAAGGAGCCTAAAACATATGTCTGTGAGCCACGGGCACCAGGATTGCCAGCTCCTGCCTCTAGCCAGTATAATCCTTGGCTGCTCAATAGCAGGAAGTAGCAGGCAGGGATCTGGGCCAGAGAGGCCAAGGCAAGCGGGAAGACAAGAGTTAAGCAGACACTAGCGCAGAAAGGAGATGCCCAGATTCGCTGACCTGCTAACCTTGTATCTCCCTTATGCTCTGAGCAAGAGAGATGAGGTTGATTGTGAGAGAGGTGGCGGATCCATACACCAGCCACTTCCAGGACTGGCAAGGGCAGAGGCGGTGGGGAGCTGTGTCACACGGGTTCAACCAGGATGTGGGAAGATGGAGCAGGAGGGGAGGTGGAAAGTGTATTTGCCTAGGACCCTGGCCCAAGCCGTTCCCAGCAGAATGGTCAGGGGAGGGATGTGCGGCTCTACACATCCTGTGCATCCCCGAAGGCCTGTGAGAACTAGTGAGAACTTACAGCAAACCCCCAAGGGGCCCTGTGCCCTTTTGGCTATGGCAACTCCAGTTGGAACACTGGCTCAAGTCAGCAGGAGGCGCCTAGTACCTGGCCATGTCACAGAGCTCCAAACCATATGGGCACTGCCCAGAGGCTTCCCAGCACCCCAGGTGCGAATGCACTGTTAGTGAGGCACCAGGAGGCCCTGCTGGCCTGTGAGCACCAACTGCCTACCTCTAAGCAGCCTCACTACCCCT
>NW_025961650.1:0-34617 GCF_023159225.1 Perognathus longimembris pacificus | reverse complement strand
AGGATGATGACGCCAGCAAATAAAAGGAAATTATGTGACACAACTATGTGTGTGGTGGAGGACTTCTTATTTTCAATAGAGATTTATTCCCTACTCACTTCCACTCTTGGACCAGAGTTCTGTTTGGTAAGAGAAATGAACTACCATATATTAGCAAACATTGTCAACATTTCCTCAATATGGTGTCTCACCCAAAATTCTTCTTTATCAGGCAGATTTTCTGTTTTCGTGCTTGCCACCCTCTAGAATGGTTCTTCTTTGCCAATATTTCCTCTAAAACTCAACAAAAATGCCATGTGGATGATTCAAACCTTGCCTTGCACAATAGAACTAACACCTGCCATGCTCCTGGAATGACACTTTGAGCCCAACAATACCCATGGCCTTCATTTTCGCACCTTTCCATTCACCCTTCCGAAAAGGATGCCTGGCGATGTCAAAAGGATGAGAACATCTTTATTCTCAAGTGCCATTACATTCAATTAGACAGGAACTCAAGTATAATATCCTTGATCATCACCCATTCGTAGTAATTTAGAGCTTTTCTTTTGAGTCTAAAGTTGCAACAGTCGTTGCAAGATAATCAGCCTGATTGAAAGACAGAAGGCTAAAAAGGGGCAAAACAGAACTGGGAAAGGAGCAATCTTAACCAACTTATTCAGTTTTGAAATTTTTTAATTGACTCTTCTGAAAGAGTTAGCAGCCAATATATATTTGGCCTACAGGTAAATATTAGAACACTATCCCAGGAGAACTTAGGTTTCATATGTCTCCAATGACAAATAAAAAGGCTTGGAAATTATTAACACATAGGTCACAAGAAAATTTCAGCCAGGCATTAGTTGTTCACACCAGTACATTTAGCTATTCACGAGCTTGAGGTCTGATGATCACAGATCAACAGCTAGTCTGAGCAGGAAAGTCTGTGAGACTCTTATGTCCAATTAACCACCACAAAAGCACAAGTGGCACTGTGGCTCAAAGTGATAGAGTACTGGACTTGAACAAAACAGCTCAGAGAGAATCCCAGCCCCGAGTTCAACTCCTATGACTGACAAAAAAAAAAAAGGACAAAAGAAAATTTCACTCAGTAGTAAACACCTTAGGGTCCTTTCAGAAAACCCAATTCAGACAGCATTTCTACATATCAGCTTCTGATTTCACAGTCCAGCCCATGAATTTTCTGGCCCAGTTATTATTGTATTATTATAGTTACTGTATGACTTGCATGTGAATGTATTTCTCATCTTTGACCATTGAAATATGTGCTATTATTTCAATGAGCTTAAGCTGAATCAACATACAAGGTCAGGCCACACTTCTACAGCACAGTAATAGTTCTTGATCCATATAATTTTAAAGCCCTATAATCTATGAGTCCTAGCGCATACACCTATGTGACTTTAGAAATGTTCAGTGATTGGATCCTCTCTAGCATTCAAATTTCCTAGATGTTGAAATGGAATATTAAAATAAGAAAGTTTTGGCAGCCTCCAAGAAAAAAGGTTGAGTGCCTCAAGCTATTAATTTTTATTGAATTGAGCCCTTTAATTGCTTGGGTGTTGGAGAATTAAAGTCTCCAACCAGTGGAAAAATTTAGCCCCAGCACGGTTACTCTGATGCCTCATTAGCACACTATAGGCCCTTGGAACACATTCCCTGTTTTAGTCCATCAGCCTGGAATTGGGGAAGGACTAGTGATTTTTCTTTAACTTCCCAAGAGAATTTTTACTGCAATTGCACTTTTAATTTGCGCCTTCGCTACATGTTTCATGTGTCTTTGTCCTTGTTTGATTAGTTGTGTTTCGTGTGGAGTGCTAAATTGGGAAAAAAGTCCTCTGGTGGGCGGCCTCGGCAGGTTGATTGCCAGGGGATGGAAATCGCCACTGGGGAGGATCCCCCTGAGAATTTTCAGGGCCCTATGGACTTTCCATCACTCTGGCTGGCAGCTTGTGGACGCTGGACATGCCATCCAAGGCGTAAAAGCCTCTGTTTCTATGTTCTGTTTTGTCTTGACTAGTTTTGTCTTTGAGATTGGCACCAGTTTTAAACATAAACTTTTGTTTCCCTTATTTCTGTTGTCCATTTACATGTCTATGGGCAAAACATTTACTAGGTACTGTGTCTCCTTCTGCAAGAAGGCAGAAAAAGTGCAGGCTGCTAAGAGCTGAGTTCAAACAGCTGGCTAGGCTAATCTTAGCCTGAGAGTAAACACTAAGAGTCAAGTGCTAGGTGGACTCAGTAATACTCCAGGGGACCCCAACCCAGTTATCTTCAGTGTTTAGTATGCTAAGATACTTTGCTAAAACTAATAGTTCCTAGCGAATAAGACTAAACAATGCTAAAATCATTCATTAAAGGTTTTGTTTTAAGTTTTGGTCATTACAAGAGTAAGATTGGAAAATATACCTTTTGCCACTAAAAAATGTACGGCTGATAGTTGTTTGGACTGCTTTTAAGTTCTGTTTACATTAATACCTACATATGTGAATGTATGTATGTGTGTGTGCTCGCACACAAATGTATGTGGGTGTGAATGTGTTCAAGATTAAAAATGTATGATGTAAAAATAGGTTAGTTTAACTTTAAACTTCAAAAGATCATTGAATTTGGGCATTACCAAAAGCTTTAAAGGATTATTTATTTTAAAAGGAACTATAGTTAAAAATTCTTTAATTCATGGTTAAAAATAAATAAATAAATAAATAAATAAATAAATAATTAAGAACTTAGCATGGGCCCTTGAACCTATCCTCAGTAGTGAGGGGTAAACTGACAAAAGTGCAGTTTAGCCAATCCACGTGATGGGACAGCCGTAGGGTGGCGTCCATTCATAGTGGGAGAGGGCAAGCTGGCCCCAAGGCAGTTCATCAAGCTCTAAGGAGTAGGGTGGAGATAGGCCCATTCTATAGGACAGGCCAATGGAGGCCTTTCTTTTATTTCTTTTGTTTTCAGGTATAAACATTGGAAACCTCAGGGTAAAATGTATGATTTGACTGATACTTCTAAAACTGCCCCTTAGGATGGATTAAAATTGGAATATCTTAAAGGAGAGTTAAAAGTTTATTTACCTGATATAACTCGATTTCTGTACAGGTTTGCAATTTGGATGTATCAAAAAGGCAAATATGCTAACTCTGAAATCTCATGGTTATAATTCTGGGACACACTGCTAAGTGTACTCTTGTTACAATTGTTTTGGGTATCAATTTAATGAATCAGGTACTAAATTTTTTAAGTGTATACTGTAATGTAACAGTAAGATGAACTATCTTAAGTCACATATAATCAGGTAAATATTTTAAAGTATATAAACTAATGGGGGATAGAAGTACACAACTTTCATTAACTCTCTGTATATAGGAAAATGGCTCTTTTAAAGCAGACAACCAGGAGGCAATGTGCCCCCTGGGCTTCAGTTTTTCTATGCAAATACAGGCTGAGGTAAAGTTGTGAAAGCCTCTACTTTAAAAGGTTTTAGAATGCCTTTCTAGATAAGAAATTTGGAAGTGAAAAACAAGCAGCATGAAGCAATGGGTGATACCTAGGCTCCAGATTTCTTTTAATACAACCAGGCTTGGTAAAAGACTTGAGATCAAAAATGTATTCTGAGATATGAAATTTAAAATGTTTGTTTTAAGTTGGATATAGGAAAACGATGGCTATCAAGATGATTGTTTAATTACTACTCCAGTTTGTTTTACAGGTTTTCAATAAAATGATTTATTATTTGCTGCACCTGATAAAAATATTGTATCAAAATTGTTACAAATTTTGCCTTTAGACTTTCAACAGTATAATTTAATAATTGCCCCTGATAAAATTCATTTAAACAGAAGAACCATTAAGTATCTGGGATATTTAGTTAAAAGACAAGTAATTACCCCCCAATTAATAAAAATTCGTACTAAAGAGTTTAAAACTCTTAATAATTTTCAAAAGTTACTAGGGACATCAATTGGCTTTGCCCTTCAACCTATTTTCCATTCTTCAAGGAGATTCGGATTTATGTAGCCCTCAAAAATTGACACGTCAGGAACTGCTCCTAATAAAATTTGGCAAATGGATGTAACACACATCCCTGAATTTGGCCGCTTACAATATGTGCATGTATCCATTGATACACATTCTTCTTTATTTGGGCAACACCTCTACCAGGGGAAAAAGGGACTCATGTCATTCAACATTTACTAGAAACATTCACAGTCATGGGGATTCCTTCTCAAATAAAACTGACAATGCACCAGCTTATTCCAGTAAACAAGTACGAAAAGTTTTAGAATTTCATAACATTTTTCATGTTACAGGAATTGAATACAATCCTCAAGGTCAAGGTATAGTAGAAAGAGCTCATTATACATTAAAAACACAAATTACAAAACTAAAGAGGGGAGTATGGATAGTACAGAGGGATATGCAACTTCTATGAAAAGTATTTATAAAACAGCCCCTGCTGTCATTGCAGAAGCATTATTTGTCCTTAACTTTTTAAATTTGTCTCAAGGAGATGTTTTAGCAAGAGCTGAGCGACACTTCCTAGCTCCGCCTATGCAAAACAAACCGCAGCCGGTTTGGATTAGATTGGGGGTTGGGCTAGATTGGGTCCCCGGGGAGTTGTTAACCCAGGGGCGAGGGTATGCTTATGTTTCTACAGAAGACAGCCCATCTTTCTAGCACCTGCTCCAGTGGATCCAGCAACAAACACCCCTCTGTCCATCAAGGGGGTGAGACATTCTCATTCAAGTGATAAGGCCATTCAAATGGACAGGTGTGCACTGGTAACCTGTAGGGGCTACATCAGAGGTAATGTATTGGGCCTATATTTCTAACCCTCCTTTATTACATCCATATTTATGGACAAAAGCCCCTGTCTCTGTTTTTACATCTATTCCTAATTTACCTCTCTCCCTCTATGGGTCTGGCATTCCAGTCTTTCCTATGGAAGAGGAAAGATCATTTAACTTCTCTTATTCTCAGTTCTCTAAAGCTATCTGTCAAGGCCGTTCCCCATGTTACCCTTTTAGATATCAATATTGGATTCAGCATGGAGGTTCATATAACTCCAGTAGAACTCGGCTGATTAGACTGTCTTCCTGGTCTGTGGGATCTCATACCTATAAATTAGATAATTATGCTAGCCCTGCTGGCCTGCCTAAATGTGACAATTTTACTTATCTGAACCTGAACTTTACTGAAAGACATTGGGAAAGTTGTCGAGGAAGTTTTCCAACTATTTGGAATACATCCCAGCATACTTGGTATGATTGGGGACCTTTTGGTGTGTGGTTGAAAAACTGCACTGAATATAACTCATCTTGTGAACCTACTTTATCTATGAACATGTCCAATGCCATGATTGCTAAACAGTTTTTAGGGTGGTTTGGAGCAGGCTTTAGTGACCCCCGGCCTGCTCTCGCCCATGGAGACAGGCTATTTCCTCCACAACGTCATCTCTGGAAATTAGCAGCTTCTCTGGCTCCGTATTGCTGGCCAATGGAACTTACTCAGGATCTAAAAGGTCCTCGGCCTCCTACAACTTCACAGTTGTAAAGACCTACAATATCTCTGCTTGTGTTCATTTTCCACAAGTACTGATGGTCGGCCCCATAAACATAACAAAGAATGCCATTACCTGCATAAATTGTAAATTGTATACTTGCTTGAAGAACAATGTCACCTTTAATTTAGTCAAGATAGGATCATGATTTTAACCCAGCGCAACTCCCTTTGGGTTCCTGTTCGCATGCATCGTCCCTGGGCTGGAGGACCTGTACAAGGATTGGTAATGCAGTTTTTCAAGCGGCTTCTGAGGAGGAGTCGTCGTGCCATTGGACTGATTATTGCAGGACTTGTTGGACTGATTGCCATTGCTACAACTGCAGCAGTATCCGGAGCCGCATTGCGACAATCTGTACAAACTCATGACTTTATGGTGCAGTGGCACCAGGACTCCACAATCTGTGGCAACACCAGCTGGAAGTAAATGCCCACCTTCAAGATGAGTTAGAAGCTGTTAAAGGAGGAGTGTTTTGGCTTGGACAGAAATATCTGGCTTTACAGCAATGATTGTTTTTGACTTGCGATTGGAATTCTAGTCATGTCTGTGTAACACCTTATAAATACAATGCCTCTGAATGTGAATGGAATGATATACAAATGCTTATAGATGGAGCCCTACTAAATGGTACGTTAAGTGAACAAAGCTTGTACAGGGAGGTTTTTGAAGCTTTTCAAAAGGAATTGCCAGATGCCTCTACTATTGATGATATAGCCCAAGGACTAGCTCAGACCTTAGAAGGACTAGACCCTAGGGGGTGGTGGCAAAGTATTACCCATAGTGTTGGAAGTGCCTCTATTGCCTTGATACTTATGATATGTGTCTTTTTCTTAGGATATTGTTCCATCATAGCTATAATGAAGCGTTTCGCTAGGAATAATTCCTCTGATGTTTTACTAACTGCCCTTAAACTTTCCAGAGAAGCGGCTGTGGAAAATTAATAAAAAAGGGGGAATTGTTGGAGAATTAAAGTCTCCAACCAGTGGAAAAATTTAGCCCCGGCACGGTTACTCTGATGCCTCATTAGCACACTAATAGGCCCTTGGGAACACATTCCCAGTAAGGAATTTCTGGTGTTTGTGGGCCAAAGGAAGCCACCAGTTGTTGTGAGAATCTCCTTTTTCCCCCTACTTAGCAAGTCTCCTCAGGGAGACTTGCTGCCTTTAGTGTTAGATTCTCTCTGTAAACAGGAAAGTCTCCTCACTAGATTCTCACTGTAAACAGGAAAGTCTCCTCACTAGAGTCTCACTGTAAACAGGAAAGTCTCCTCACTGTTATTTCACAAGTATTTGGAGAAGTCAAGATTGATGTTATCTAGCCTTAAGGAGATAGTAGCTAGGAGAATAATTATAGTTCTACCTAGGTTGTATACAGTCCTTGTTTTGATATCAATAATCTTTGTAGTCACTACCTCCTGTAATTAGAACGGCATTTGTATCAAGTTCCTGCCCTCACAGGAGGAAATTTCCTCCACTTCTGTATTTAAGACAAATGTCATGCTGTATTGATCTTTTACCCTGTAATTGTAATATTGGTTTCTAACCCTATATAAACCCTGGCCCTCTTGGAATAAAGTATGCATTGGTTCACTCGCCTTGCATCCCCCGTATCCTGATTTCGACTGCAGTTACCCAGGTTCAACAGTATACTGTCAAATTTATGTAGGTACTAAATTTCAATCAAGGAAAAATATATATACATATCTTCGTAATTAGAAGCATTGGGGGTAGGGATGGGGAGCCTGTGCTTGAACTCAACATGAGCACTGTCCTAAGCTTTGACGTCCTTCAGGCCAATGCTCTACCACTTGAGCTCAGCTCTGTTTCCCTTTTTTGATATTTATTTTAAAGCGGGAGAGAAAAGTTTATTACAGAACAGCTGGCCTGTGGTGGTGATGATTCATTGCCAAAGAGGAGGGAGAGAAGGGAGAGACTGGGTGACCCTCAGCCAGCCCTGCCTAATCTAGGGCAGGGGATTGGGCCAGGTTGATTGGGCCAGGATGTGACCTCAGGGAAGGGGAAGGTACCTGCCTCCAGGCCTGCTCATTACCCAGTAACTGGGTGGACACTTAATAAGGTGGGGGCATCTACTTGGAGCCCTCCAGGAGGGACCTGACATTCCAGCCTTTTAATAGGTATGGAAAAGGACGATGACTCTCTGGCTGCTTCCTGCTCGTAAAGGCGTCGACATTAGGGATAAAAGGCAGAAATGTGGCCCCTCCTGGAGAAGGCTAGCAGTAGGCTCCCTTGGTGTTAGATGGCAGTCCTTGAATGAAGCCTGGAAGTCTCATGAGGCAGGGGCTGGATTTGTCCAGCCTCTGTTTCCCATTTGGAGTGTTTTTTTTATGTTGTTGGGTTTGTTTTTGTTTTGTCAGTCCTGGGACTTTGGACTCAGGGCCTGAGCACTGTCCCTGGCTTATTTTGGTCAAGGCTAGCAATCTGAAACTTGAGCCACAGCACCACTTCTGTCCTTCTCTGTTTCTGTGGTGCTGAGGAATTGAACCCAGGGCTTCATGCTTGCTAGGCAAGCACGCTTCACGTTAGATTCACTTTACTAACCCTGGACAATGTCAACTAAATTCCTGCAAAGTTGTAAATTATGTCCCCTCCCTATTTCCATGGTAGAAAACATCAGTCCTTAGAACTAATTGCTCTTAACCATATTATTTAAGAGGAAAATATTTTTCTGATGAATTTACATGTACATATATTCTGCTCCAAAGGAATACATTTTAATTTTCTAAACCTCTTGGGTTTCCTAAATGGTACACTGCTGTTGTGAAATGTGACTCACCATTCACAAATTTTCACTAATAAACGTGCTTACATCTGTTTGATTTCATGCACATATAATTTATTGAACCTTGCAAACCTTCTTCCTTGTATCATTTGCTAACATGAAAAGGGAGCATTCTCTGGAGGACCATAGTTAAAAGTATGGCTATTCAGGAAAGATGCTTGATGCAAGCATCGTGGCTAAGAAGACACTTCTAAAGGCCCTCATAAACAGATTGAGAGCAACAAAAGCAGAAGATGAAGGGGCCTCTGAGTTCTTCCCTCCAGTCTCATTTCTAGCACACTATCATCACAGAGTCAAAAGGACCTAAGATTTGGCATGAACGAGGCAGTTTTTAACCAAATTTCCTAGTCCTATGGAGCCCAGAGTTGGAAATCATGGAAATGATCATGATTGCAATCAATCCTGACAAAGCCAAAGTTTGATTTTCTACAAATTGGATGGACATTTGGTGGGAAAAACAATGTGACAAGTTGCCTGGCACCAGTGGCTCATGCCAATAATCCTAGCTACTCAGGAGGTTGAGATCTGAGGATCACATTTGGAAGCCAGCCCAGGTAGAGGAGTCTATGAGACTCTTTTCTCCAATTAAATGATAGAAAAAGCTTCAGTGTGCTCCTTCCCTTTAAAACTTGTACAATGACGAGTAGAGAAGGCAGAATTAGTGGCATATATGAAAATAATCAGAAGTTTAAATCAGCATGGACCTCTATGTCTGTGGACAGAAGTACAAGTAAAGAAAGAATATGACTGCAACTGGAGGTTCCTTAGTATGCAGTATGATATACAGAACTGAAGTTTTCTTCTCTGACCAAACTGCAGCTTTATTCAGATCTGGTATTGCAAGCAAGCACTCTAAGGAAAAACAAACTCCAACTGCCTAATAATCCAAGGGCATTAATCCTAAAAATAAAAACATTTATTCTGAAAGTAGTGGGAAATACAATCTGCGATTTCAAACATCTGAAGAACTGTCATAAAAAGAGGTATTTCTACTTTTTAATGACAATGGATGGCGATGATGTCCAGAATCAAATGATGGATACTACATGAAAACAAATGTTTAACCTAACAAAAAGATGAACTTCTCCAACAAATGTGTCCAAAGACTCAAGACTATATATTTCAATAAACCCTACACTGCATGACTATTTAAGCAAAATCTCATTGGAGGAATTCAAGAATGCAATGTGAAAAAACTGTAGCTAGCCTCTGATTACACACACAACACTGAGAATGTTCGAGGTCAGCACAGGTGGCACAATAGGCGGGCTCAGACTGGAAGGAAGGCTATGTGTCCATGTTAGCAGGGTGCCAGGGGGCCTTGAAAGCCATTGTTAAACACCATAGCTCAGTAGTTAAGTACCTATGATCACATAAGATGATGTGAAGTGAAACACACTCTAAGATACGGAAACAATTGGTTTATCATTGTTGTTATTTTTAACGTGCTAAATGAAATCATTCCTTTTTCCTTTAGCTTATCTTCCCTATGGTTTAGCCCCTCTTGTCACTGTTTTTGATTTTGATACCCTCGGTCATATATATATATATATTCGTCTGAATTAGGGAAGGGAAGGGGAACTTCAAAATGTTTAGACAAATGGTAAAACGTGAACCAATGCAACAGTAATAACTACAAGATATGTTGTAAACTAACTGTAAAATTGGAGGGAGGGGGAAATACAGGAGGAGGAAAGGTGGGAGAAAAATGAGGGATGAGATAGCAAGTTTGACAAGAAATGTACTCATTACCTTAGGTATGTAAATGTAACCCTACTGTACATCAACTTGACAATCAACATAAAATAAAGAAAGATGCCCTGAGCTCAAGAATTAATACTCATATGTAGATGGATACTTTCTCTCTCTCATACACATACACACACACACACACACACACACACACACACACATAGAGAGAGAGAGAGAGAGAGTCATATTTATTTTTAAATACCCAATAGATAGCTTGAGGCCATGTGGAATAGAAGCAGGAACCCAGGTGATCTCAGCAAACAGTAAACCCGACACAGCAGCCTCTGTGAACTGTCCAAGCAGGACATTGAAAGCATCTGGAAACATGTTTGGTTGTAGAATTACGGATGCAACCGGCTCCTAGGTCAAAGCACAGGATGTTGTTACACATCCAACAGGACACATGGACAGCCACCTAAAGGGAGGAATTAGCCAGAGTCTTGACACCACTGTTTCTTTTAGACCCACCTGAGTGGGTCTCTGATTTTTGTAGCCCCAGGAGAGCTTAGCCAACACCCAAAGTATTTACTAGTAAACATGGCTGCAGTACCTGAACCCATCTTTATGAGCGCGGGTGATGGTCCTTAAAAATAATGGCCAGGAAAAGCTCACCTGCAGAAGGGATAAATTCTCACAGTTGATCTAACAACTGACAGGGGTCATTTAGCTTCAGGAAAACCACCTAATTGGTGTGTCAACAGCTTTCTACAAGGTATCATAATTCTCAGCAGAGAATTTACCAAATTACATAAGAAAGACAAAGAAAGTCAAATATTAATTTCTCAAACAAAATGGGGGGCTGCTACTATAGAAGCTGCAAAGACTAAACCAACGGGGAATCATGAACTCAAATACCCATCATAATATAGGGTTAAATCCATTAATATTGGGCACCACTGATTATAGACTACATTTTTTATACACTTTTAGTTATTTTGAAGACTTTAATTAGTTTGATACTCAGTTAGTTCTTCCCAAGACCTTAACAGCCCATTTCTAGCTCTAAATAATAAGGCAGGCTTAGTCACAATGAACATTTCACTAGGTCTCTGGGATTTTGGTGCCAGTTCTGGTCTGGCCAATGATCCTGTTCTTTTGTGCTTAAGGCTAGCACTCTCACAAAGCTCCACTTTCTGCTGTATTGTTTTGTTTTCTTTTGGTGGTCAATTGGAGACAAGTATCTCAGTGCCTTTCCTGCCCAGGCTAGCTTCCAATTGCAATCCTCACTTTTGAGTCTTCCAAATAGCTAGGCATGAACCACCAGCACATAGCAATTTAAAAAAATTTTCCCTGAGCAGAGGAGCAGCAGAGCCCTAGTTAATCTCTCTCCAACACCCCAGTTTTACCACTCCAGAAACTTTTACTCCTAGAAGACAGCCCAAGTAAGTTATAACAGTACAGGGATTCTGTCCAATAAGGAAAAATTGACATTGCTGGCCTGAAAACACAGATTCAGTTCTGGGCCTCATCCCTCTGCCAAGCCAGTGGCCGGCGCTGGCACAGCGTCTCACAGTTCATGGACCTAAACCACCCAGAAGTGACCAAGGTGAAATCCTCCAGATGGTGGCAGACAGACGTGGATCTCAGGCTGAGCATGGACAGGCCGAAATGGCAGACAAAGCATGAGTACCCCACAAAAGATATTCTCACTCGTGCCCACAGAGAAGCATCGGTAGCCTTTTCCCCACTGCCAGAGCAAAGCACCATCTCTGACACTGGCATAGGGTCAGACCAGACTGGAAATAAACCCGGCTTGGGGAAAGCGAGGACAAAGGGGGCCACCTTTGAAAAGAGCAAGAGGGACAGACCAATGAGGGCCAGCTCCACCCAGAAGGAGCAACCCCTGCCCAGGTGGAAGCTCATCCAGGCCACAGTTCACAACTCAGGTGAACTCAGCCAGAGGTGCCCGCCCTGCCCGCCAGAATTTCTAAATTAAAACGGAAAAGTGGCGAGCAGCTACCGGCAGCAAGGAACAACCAGATAGGAAAGCAAACAGTTCCCCAAGACAGATAAATGGCCCCATCTCAGAGGAAGCCTAATTTCCCAGCCCAAAATGGAGCTGAATTCCATAGCCACCTATGCTCAGGAGGCCATCCTGCCCATGAGGGAGGAACCACCCCTAGGCAAGCAACTCTCAGACAGGTAAACCAGGCCAGAGCCAACCGCCCTGCTGAGTCCACAGCCTCTCCAAAGCCAGGTGATAAAGGCACCAGTCTCACAGCAGATGGGAGGAGCCAGGGCTCCCAAGACTGTTCACTTCCCCCATTTACAGAGGACACCCAAGTCCTATGTGAAAGCTGTGCGAACCACAGAGCCTCAGGATTTCACTAACAGAGGAGGAGGGTCAGAGCTGATCCACCCGCTGCAAACTGAAAGCAGGTCAAACCCACACAAGCACCAATATAGACTACAGACAATTGGAAGGAAACCAGAGACTGGAGAAAGCCCACCCAAACAAGGAAGACTCCATTTTTTAAAGATTTATTTTTATTTTTTATTTAAAAGATGTTGTTGGTTTTTTGTTTTCCAATGTATAGACAAATGGTAAAACGTGAACCAATGCAACAGTATTAACTACAAGATATGTTGTAAAATAACTTGAAACTTGGGGGGGAGGATATGGGAAGAGGGAAGCTGGGAGAAAAATGAGGGACAAGGTAGCAAGTTTGACAAGAAATGTAGTCATTACCTTAGGTATGTAAATGTAACCCCTCTGTACACCACCTGTACAATAAACATAAAATAAAGAAAGATGCCCTGAGCTCAAGTACTAGTGCACATATGTATATGAATACTCTCTCTCTCTCTTTCATACACAAATACACAAATACACACAAACACAGAGTCATATTTATTTTTAAATACCTAATAGATAGCTTCAGGTTGTGTGGAATAGAAGCAGGAACAGAGGTGATCTCCTCAGAAAACAGTAAACCCGACAAGTTGCATCTTTGAACTGTCTAGCGGACCTTCCTTCTCATCAACCCAGGGTTCACTTCCACAGCAAGATACACTGCCTCCATGAGTATACATGATATACCTCCGTGTGCGCTGTCAAAGTCCACCCAGCTCACTATGCATCATTGGACATCTCTGCAGAAAGACGTGGGGATTGTGCATACTTGCGACTCCAGTGTGTTCATGATCACACACACATACTGCGTAGGAACACTAACAGGTGGATCTTGAGCCCACCCTGCCATATGGCATCAGAAGCATTCACAAGGTGGAGGGAAGAGTATTTGTCTTCCCCTGTTGCATCCACCACAGCAATAGAAGCCGAGAATTCTCCACCCCAGGAAGACCATAGTGAATGCCTCCAACTATAGGGAGACCCAGAACCTGATTGTCCTAACCAACCGCTGCTTCCTTTACTCCTAAACAATCTCCATTTAAGGAGGATCCCCAAGCCCTTCCTGAAAGCTGTGCGAACCACAGAGCCCCAGGATTTTCCCTAACAGGCGAGGAGGGTCAGAGCAGATCCACCCCCTGAAAACTGAAAGCAAGTCAAACCAGCCAAGCAGCAAAATAGACTACAAACCATTGCAAGGAAACCAGAGACTGGAGAAAACCCACCCAAACAAGGAACACTCCATTTTTTAAAACATTTTTTAAACTTTTTTTTTCTATTTTTCATTTCTGAGACGTCGTTGGTATTTTGTTTTCTATTTTTTTTTTTTTGTTTTATCGGCTTTTTTAATTTCCTTTTTCGGGGGTTGGGTTGTTAATTGTTTTGTGTTGTGCATTTGTCTTCCAGTATTTTTCTTTGTTTCTCTTTTCACATTCTCTTACTTTAAATTACTTTCCTATGACTAACAGCTTCACTCTTTTCTGCTAACTCTCCATTATTCATCATATTAATCTTGTCCTTTCTACCGATTCTATTCTTCTTCACATTTCCACGTCACTGAAATGAAACCAAAATCACCACCACCACTACTGCCACCATCACCACCACCCCCACATACATTTTACTCTATTCCCTTCACTACCTCTCACTTATCCTCCAGATTTACATTCAGGACCTCCAGACTCCATTGATCCCTGGTTATTGGATAGAGGATATCCCTGTTCAATCCAAGTGAATCAAAGTGGTTTATAGAGAAATCCAGCTCATAGTATTTTAACAGTACTTATTAACTATTGAATACAGGATTGGTTGTTATTTTGAAATTGTAATTTTTAGGAACACCAAATCTAATTTTATATACAGTTATACCAAGTATCTGTGTATAATTGTGAACTTCTAAGATTTACACAACAGTGCTTGGTAAGGTCCTGCTTTGGGTCTTAAACAGTGCTCACAGGTGCTCTTAGATAGGCATTCCCAATCCAAATGGGCAGAAGAAAACACAAGATGGCAAACAATGCAGTCATATCTCCCACTCAAAACAAGCAGGAAGCAGAGCAGTCAATCAAAGACATAGAAGAGAACCCTCAAAATGCTCTACAAAGTCTACTGATAAACATGTTAAATGAAAAGTTTGAATCCATCCATACATCAATCCATCCATAAAGTAATAGATGATTTCATGGCCTCAACAAAGAGAAAGATAAATGAACTTCAAGAGTCATATGAAAAGATAACTACCCAGCTAAAGATTTGAGAGACAGCACTCAAAACCAAATTAATAATGTAAAGATGTCCATGCAGGACCTAAGAGATACTTTCAACAAGGACATGGAAATCATCAGGAAAGACCAGTCTGAAGGAAAAGAGATTCAAAATGAAACTAACTAGCCTACAGTCTCAAGTAGGTGAAGCAGAGGATCAAATCTCAGGAGCTGAAGATTCCCCTAGAATCTATGGAGAAATGTCACACAAAAATACAAAACCAATCCAATCGATAAAACAGATCACTCCAGGAGCTCCAAGACACAAGCAGGAAGCACTATTTGAGGCGAATAGAAATTGAGAAAAACCAGGAGAAAGAAGTTAATGGAATTATGCAACCTATTTAACAGAATATTAGCCAAGAACTTCCCAACTATCCAGGAAGGTAGGCCGATACAGATACAAGAAGCATTAGAACCCCAAAGCGACCAGATCAGAATAGGACATCCCACTGACACATTGTGATCATAACAGATCAGTAGAGTCCAAGGAAAGAATCCTTAAAGATGTTACGGAGAAGAAAGTAATCACAAATAAAGGAAAAGCAAGCAGAATTACCCCAGACTTCTCAGCAGAGACCATGAAAAGCAAGGGGATCCTGGAATGAGGTATGCCAAACCCTAAATAATAATAAATATCAACCAAGAATGCTGTACCCAGCTAAACTCTCATTCATAGCTGAAGGTCAAATAAAAGTCTTCCACAGGAAGGAAAAACTGAAACAATGTATCTCCACCAAACCAGCTTTACAGAAAATCCTCAAAGATGTACTATACAGGGAAAATAATCAAGATCCCAATACAGACAGAGAAATGAACCCTAAATAGAAAACCAGAATATTAGATCAAGAATTGGGAAGACACAGCTTTTAACAAGATAGCTACAATGAAAGGACAAATGATCATCTCTCAAACCTAACTCTCAACATTAATGGACTTAATTCTTCATTCAAACGACATAGGCTCATTACTTGGATCAAACATCAAGATCCGTCTTTCTGCTGCCTCCAAGAGGACACATCTATCTAGCAAAAGCAAACTTCTTCTAAAGGTGAAAGGCTGGAATAAAATCTACCAATAAATGGCCCCCAAATGCAGGCTGGAGTGGAATTCTAGCATCAGATAAAATCGACTTCAAATTAAAAATGGTAAGAAGAGACAAAGAAGGTTACTACATACTAATAAAGCGATGTCTCCTACAGGAGGATATAACCATCTTAAATATCCACACACCAAATACAGGAGAACCCAACTTCATCAAACCAACACTACTGACTCTAAATCACTCATAGTCCCAAACACATTGATTGTTGGAGACTTTAACACTCCACTGTCACCTCTGGACAGACCAACAGGCCAAAAACTGAACAAAGAATCCACAGAACTAATCAACTGCATAGACCAACTAGACTTAACCAACATCTACAGAATATTCCATCAAGCAATACCAGAATACACATTCTTTTCAGCAGCCCATGAAACATTCTCCAAAATATATCACATCTTAGGGCACAAAGAAAATCTGTACAAATTCAGAAGTATCAAAATCATTCCCTGCCTTCCCTCAGACCACAATAGATTAAAATTAAAGCTCAACTGAAACAGCCACCACACAAAATGATACAATCCATGGAGACTAAGCAACACACTGCTGAACCATCAGTGGGTCATTGAAGAAATTAGACCAGTAATTCAATATTTATGGCATTCAACCAAGGTGAGTGCACAAAGTACCACCTCCTTTGGGACACAGCAAAGGCAGTACTCAGACGAAAATTTATATCTGAGTGCCTACACCAACAATCTGGATAAACAGCAACTCACAACTTACGGAATCACCTTAATCTTCTCAAAAGAGAACAAGAAGCCATACCCCCAAGTCAATAGATGGAAGCAAATAATTAAAATTGAATCAGAATTAAATATACTTGAGAGGAGAAAAAAAACCATCGCAACAATCAACAAAACAAAGCCTTGGTTCTTTGAGAATATTAACAAGATAGTCAAATTCCTAGCAAACCTGACCAAAAAACGATGGCAGCACACCCACATAAACAAGATCCGAGATAAAACAGGTAACATCACCACAGAAACAACCAAAATTCAGAACACAATAAGGGGGACTATTTTGCAAACCTTTGTGCCAACAAATTCGAGAACCTGGAAGAAATGGATGATTTTCTAGAAAAAATTGATACCCCCAAACTCAACCATGAAGATTTAAACCTTCTAAACAGACTCATACCCAGCCTTGAAATAGAAACAGCAATAAGTGATTTCCCATCAGAGAAAAGCCCATGTCCAGATGGATTCACAGCAGAATTCTACAAGGCTTTCAAAAACAGAAGTCACACCAATATTTTTCAAAATCTTCAATGAAATTGAAAGAGAACGTTCACTACCAGACTTATTCTATGAAGCCAGTATAGCCCTCATCCAAAACCAGGCAGGGACTCATCAACAAAAACAGAACTATAGAACGATTTCCCTGATGAACATAGATGCAAAAATTCTCAACAAAATTCTGTCCAATCGACTTCAACAGGTCATCAAAAATATCATACACCATGTTCAAACTGGATCCATCCCAGGGATGCAAAGTTGGTTCAATATACGCAAGTCAATTAATGTAATCCACCACATCAACCAGAGCAAGGTAAAGAACCACATGGTTATATCTCTGGATGCAGAAAAGGCGTTCGATAAAATCCAGTACCCATTTATGATAAAATCCTGGAGAAATTGGGATTCCAAGGAACATTCCTGAATATATAAAGGCAGTTTATTACAAACCAACAGCAAGCATAATTCTAAATGGGTGTAAAGCCAAAGCCATTCCTTTGAAAATCAGGAGCAAGATTGAGATGTCTGCTCTCTCCCCTCCTCTTTAACATTCCTAGCCAGAGCAATTAGGCAAGAAGAAAACAAAAAGGGGATCCAAATAGGAAAAGATGAAGTTAAGCTTTCTCTCTTTGCAGATTACATGATCCTATACCTAACGAACACCATAGACTCTACTCCCTAGCTACTAGAGCAGATCCAAAACTTTGGCAAAGTTGCAGGATATAAAATAAACCCTCGAAAATCAACAGCCTTTCTATATGCTAATAACACGAAGACAGAGGCTGAAGTCAGGAAAGCAACTCCCTTTGCAATAGTCTCAAAAACATAAAATACCTAGAAATAACCTTAACCAAGAAGTGAAAGACCTCTATGATTAGACTGTTTGGTGTAAGTGAACTGAACATTTCCGTGGGGGGGGGGGGAAGGGAAAGGGGGAGGAGGTTGAGGGGTATGAGGGACAAGGTAACAAACTGTACAAGAAATGTATAGAGTGCCTAAAATATGAAACTGTAACCTTTCTGTACATCACTTTGATAATAAAATTTGAAAAAAAAAAAGAACTAAGGAAATGGACAAACCTCCCATGCTCCTCGATTGGGAAGATTAATATAGTCAAAATGGCAATATTGCCAAAAGCTATCTACAAATTCCATGCAATACCCACTAATATCCCAACACCATTTTTTAATGAAATTGAGGAAGCAATCCAGAAATTTATATGGAAAAATAAATGACCCCCCGACTAGCAAAAACAATCCTAAGCAGAAAGAACAATGCCGGAGGAATTACAATACCAAACTTCAAGCTGTATTATAAAGCTTATAGCTATAAAAACAGCTTGGAATTGGCAATGGAATAGGCCTGAAGACAATGGAACAGAATTGAAGATCCAGCAGTGAACACACAGAACTAAGACCCCTTAATCTTTGATAGAGGAGCTAAAAAAATACGATGGAAGAAAGATAGCCTCTTTAACAAATGGTGATGGCAAAACTGGTTCAACACCCACAACAAAGCAAAATTAGATCCTTATATATCATCCTGCACCAAAATCAATTCCACATGGATCAAAGATCTTGAAATTATAACAGATACCTTGAAAGCACTAAAAGAAGTAGGAGAAACACTTGGGCTCCTTGGCACAGGACAGACCTTCCTTAACAAAGAGCCATAAATGCTACAAATCACAAAAAGGACGAGCAAATGGGATTGGCATCAAATTGCTGAGCTTCTGCAGGGCAAAGGACATAGCTCACAAGATGAATGGAAAGCCTACAGATTGGGAAAAGATCTTTATCAGCCATACAATGAACAAAGACCTCATATCTAAAATATATGCAGAACTACAAAAAATTAAATTCCTCCAAAACAAAACCGCAAAGAACCAACAGCCCCCTCAACAAGTGGGCTAAAGACTTACAAAGAGACTTCTCTGATGAGGAAATGAGAATGGCCAAGAGTCATATGAAAAAGTGCTCTACATCTCTGGCCATAAAAGAAATGCAAATCAAAACAACATTGAGATTCCATCTCACCCCAGTAAGAATGACCTATATCAAGAAAACTAACAATAATAAATGTTGGAGGGGATGTGGACAAAAGGGAACCCCTACTTCATCGTTGGTGGGAATGTAAACTTGTTCAGCCACTCTGGCAAGTGGTATGGAGATTTCTCAGAAGGTAAACATAGAGCTCCCTTATGATCCAGCAGCCCCACATTTGGCATCTACCCAAAGACCACAGAGAAGAACACACAAAATCACCAGCACAACAATATTCATCACAGCACAATTTGGCATAGCTAAAATATGGATCCCACCCAGTAACGCTCAGTAGATGAATGGATCAGGAAAATGTGGTACATATACACAATGGAATTTCATACCTCTGTCTCAAAGAATGACATTGCCGCATTTGTAAGGAAATGAAAGGACTTGGAAAAAAATTATCCTAAGTGAAGTGAGCCAGACCCAAAGAAACATGGATTCTATGCTATGAATAGGATTCCCTATTCTCATAGGGAATAGTTAGCTCAGGTTTAGGCTAGTCACAGCAGAGGATCACAAGAGCCCAACAGCAATACTCTTATGAACACATAAGATGAGGCTAAGTGAAACAACCTCCATTTTATGGAAACAACTGTTATATCACTGCTGTAATTACTTTCAACATGCCATGTGTAACTGTAGCTTCTACTGTTGATGATGCTCTTGTATCCCCTTCCTGCGGTTGTACCTTCACTATCAGTTATTCTTATTTGAGTACTTTGGAAACTGTATATACTGGTATTAGAATTAGGAAAGTGAAAGGGAATACCAAAACCGAGAGATACAAGATAAAAAGACAAACGACTACAAAGGCAATGCTTTCAAACTGTTTGGTGTAAGCCAAGTGAACAACTCTGGGGGAGAGGGGCAGGGGGAGGGGAGGGTAAGTGAGGGAGGAGGTAACAAACAGTATAAGAAATGTATCCAATGCCTAAACATATGCAACTGTAACCTCTCTGTACATCAGTTTGACAATAAATAAGAAAAAAAAATGTTTTTCCTATGAGGAAAACAATACAGTCTATGTTTCTTTAGGTCTGGCTCACTTCACATAGTAAATTTTTTTTTGGAATAATTAGTACATGTTTAGGCTAGTCAAAGCCGAAGTCATAATAGCCCCAATAGCTATGCCCTTATGGACACTTAAGATGATGCTAAGTGAAATGAGCTCCATGTTATGGAAACAAGTGGTATATCATTATTGTAATTATTTTCAACATGCGATATGAATCCGTACCCTTTTTATTTTCTCTCGTATCCCTTCCTGTGGTTTTACCCCCACTATCACTGTATCTCATCTGAGCACCCTGGATACTGTATATACGTGTATTAGAGCTAGGGAAGAGAAAGTAAATATCAAAAATCAATAGACAAAGGATAAAAATACAAACAACTCCAAACACAATACTCACAAAACCATTTGGTGTAAACCAACCGTACAACTCGTGGGTGGAAGGGGAAGCAGGAGGGAAGAGGTAGGCATGTGGAGGGGAGGAGGAGCTAACATATTTGACAAGAAATGTACTCACTGCATTATATATGAAACTGTAACCCCTCTGTACTTCACTTTGACAAGAAAGGTGAAAAAAGACAATAAATATTTTTTAATGATTCTGAAACACCTAACATTTCTGAGAGTTATAACATATAATGGTTAAGATTCTCATGTTAAAAAACTAACATTTAGAATCAACACTCTCTTTCTCTGCAATAGGAAATCTACCAACACATACACTGTTTGTGAATAAAGGTAAACATTTCCCTCAAAGAACTGCTAATCACCATACATTTCCTTTCTTCCTTCCTGTTATTTACTTCAGCCATTCTCTGGCATAATCTGAGTGAAACCAGCCAAAAGGTACAGACACTGAGGCAGGTAGGGACAGATAGCATGAACACACCAAGGTGGCTGAGGCCTGAGCTATTTTGGATACTATAACCTCAACATTAGGCACAGGTAGTGAGAGAGGAAGAGAGAGACCAGGAAAAGTAGAAGCCAAATGGCTGCTAGGTATAAAAATCTAGAGAAGTGTGGACTCAAGACAGTTGTCAGAAGCTGCAACACAAAAATGAATAAGATGGAAATTAGATGGGATGTTCAAGGAACTAACCAAACGAGAACATAAAACAAACTAAGTCAAAGCTAGGACAGCGAAAAGAGTAGCGCAAAATTCGGGAGGTGGCAAACATGGCCTGCGTTTATTAAAAAAATAATAAAATAAGCTTCTCCACAAGCACAAACATCTCTCCAGCCTTCCTTCTCTCTCTACTCATAGAATAAGCATTCCCTCCTCTGCAGCTTTTGCTAGCAAGAGACACGTGATCTTTTTGTTAGATATGAAAACAAATACCAGTGATGAGCCAAAAACTTAAATATAGTAAAAGAGTTGGGACAGCACTGTGTTCACTCTGTGAGAAATATCCAACAGGAATGTGCAGTGTCTTTATTCAACAACATTTCTTTATTTGAATCACAAAGATTATGATTAAAGCATGTCTTTAACCCTCTCAATATCTTGCTATCCTATTTATTCTTGTGTTAGACATTTACAATGACCACTCTTAGGAATCTAGAAAGTTCTGAGGAAGTACTGGCGGCGGGGGGGGTGGTGCTTATCATTACTTCCCAAAGCATAAGGGTGAAAAACAGCAGCTCATCAAGGTGGGGGGCAAGGGGGAGAGCGGGGGACAAATGAAGGGGAAGGGGGGAATTGTAGTCAAGAATTCATTGTACATACTACAAAAGTAAGAAAACGGAAGGGCTGGGCAGAGGAAGGAGGGGCAAGAATGTTGAAAGGGGTGAGGTGGGTTAAGATGGGGCCCATATTCATAAACTGCTTTGTCAAATGGCAACTCCTTTGCACAAATACTTAAAGATAGTTTTTGTAAGAACTCAGAAGCTCTTCCCTTCACAGTAGTAGGACAAATTATTAGTTCCTACGCACAGGGACTAGAGTCTTTCAGGTCAGTTGTGTTTTGGTGGGGTTTTGGTTTTTGAGCCAGCACTGAAAATTGAACTCAGAGACTGGGCTATGGTCCCTTAGCTTTGTCACTCCATGCTGGCCTGCTACCCCATGAGAAATAGCACAATTTCTGGTACTTTGGTGGTTCATGGAGGATGGATGTCATGGACTTTCCCTGCCCAGGGCGGGTTTCAAGCACAATCCTCCAAACTCATGAGGATCTGGGATTACAGGCCTGAGCCACAGGCTCCAGTTCTAATGAGCTTTGGTCATCAAAAAAGTGGTAGTATAATTTTAAGGTTCACAGACATTAGTGCTACCTTTGGATCCTATGATATAAAGCCCCAAAGACCCGTCCTTTAAATAACTAATCAAATAAAAAATAAACAATTGTCTTATAATTAAATAATCATAAGATAGGAAAATAGAGACAAAATAATCATTAGTAATATAAACATAAAAATGGAAAAAAGCTTACCAAGAGTTGATTCCTATATAGTTTAAGACTATAGGGAAAGTAAGCTGGAAGCCAGTGGCTGTAGCCAGTAATCCTAGCTATTCAGGAGGCTGAGATCTGAGGATCGAGGTTCTAACCCAGCCTGGACAGGAAACTCTGTGAGACTCTTCTCTTCAATTAACCACCAAAAAGCTGGAAGTGGAGCTATTGCTCAGTGACAGAGTGCTAGCCTTAAGCAAAAAAAGCTCAGGGACTGTGTCCAAGCCTGAGTTCAAACCCCGGGAACAGCAAAAATATAGGTAGGTAGGTAGGTAGGTAGATAGATAGATAGATAGATAGATAGATAGATAGATAGAGTTTGTGTTGCAATGGAAAACCATGCACTCTACATCACTCTCTTCCTAATTCATTCCACTACTATGTAACAGGATA
This sequence comes from Perognathus longimembris pacificus, assembly GCF_023159225.1. Lineage (NCBI taxonomy): Eukaryota > Metazoa > Chordata > Mammalia > Rodentia > Heteromyidae > Perognathus > Perognathus longimembris. The sequence continues at coordinate 11,652 of NW_025961650.1, read as the reverse complement.
AATAGCAGAGAATAGCAAAGGAAAATAAATATTTGTTAATTGGCGATGTCTTTCTTGCTATAGTCATATAGTTTCTTTCGAAGTGCAATTGGCTTCTATTTCTCACTTGGAAAAGTCCACTTTGACTCTATTTACATATTCCATTTCAATTACTTCTGAACTAAAGAAACAATAAAACCACTGTTTCAGTCTTAAAATTCTTCTTTGAACCATTATGGAATCATAATAGTTACTTCTTTGGTAATTAAAGTAACACATAGTCACTTGCCTCTGTATACTTCCATGCCATCATGACTGGTCATGATTTCACTTAAGAAAATGATCCTTAATAGAAAGAACATGTCACTTTATGGACGTGGGAGGAGTTTTGCTATGGGTCATGAACATCCCTCTGCTCCACAATAGATTGAATACTAAGTGCAGGCCCTGGAAAGGCAGGGCCCTGCCACCTGAGTCCCATATGCTTAAGTACCATGCTGAGGGAAAGTCAGGTCAAACAACACCAATGCAATGGAAGGAAACCAGAGTTTAGATTCCTGCTACAGAATTGCAAAGCAGAGTACAGGAGAGGGGCCTGACTAGAATGAGGGTTGTTTGGGACAGTGCACCTTCTAGTTTGTTCTTCTATACATGGATGGCCACAACATGAAGCCCACTGGGGTAATGTGTGCTCCATGAAAGCCTGGTGGAGTCACATTTCTACATCTACTCGTATGTTTCCTGTATTTACTCTTGTGTTTCAACCATCTTAATCTTCTCATCATATCCATAAATGTGAAAGCAGTGTGAAGCTTTAAAATGCTAGTTGCACATGATTACAATTAAACAATGTGGAGACTCCTAAGAAATGGGAAATGATGAGGAAGGGATACATGATGCGTGTAGGAATTCTTTGTGACTGATTATAAAATTCTTTTTTCTGGGATTTCTGCTTCAAGACTGATGGTAGAAGCAAAGGTTTTCCTGCTGTTAAAAAAAGGTATAAAGAATAAATGTCTAGACTTCTTAATCCAAAGATACCTTGTGTTATAACAGATTAGACATTTTCATATTCATAAAATGGTAACATAATTTTATTACCTACATCAGCATTTCATTTATTCCTAGCCTGATTTCCAGACTAATCTCAACATTCAAGAAAATATCTCAAAAAGTAGCTGAAATTTAGGGCATTGAATAACGTTGCACAGAAGAAAAGCATATACAAGAACATAAAAAGCTATGGTTTCTTCACTGATGTAATTTCACAATGTTAGAGTTTTTCTTTTATTAAAAACTACCAGTTGCAAAGACATGACTGGAAAGTTCAGGCACATGGGTCCGCCTTCCTGCCTCAGGTCCTGGGCAACTACCAGACAATCTGCAGGGTTATGAGATAAAGTCACGAATACAGTGTGTTTGGCTAAATATTTTTAATAGATTATAATACCTCTGTTTGGCTCAAATAAATTATCCAGCCTTATTTGGTCCACTTTCCCATTTCATGGTTGGCTGATCATTGAATTCTCTCAGAAAGCAAAGCAATGAAGAAAAAGGGGAAAAAAGAAGAAAGATGAAAAAAGGAGGAGGAAGGGGAAAAAAGAAGAAAGATGAAAAAAGGAGGAGGAAGGAAGGAAGGGGGCCTGAGGAGGAGGACAGAGGACAGAGGAGCAAAATTCAGGAAGTCAGGAAGTCAGGTACTGGTGGCCTATGCCTACAATCCTAGCTATTCAGAAATGAGATCTGAGGATCACAGTTCAAAGCAAGCCTGGGCAGGAAAAGTCTACAAGACACTAAGCTCCAACCACCAGATAGTTCAGAGTAGAGCTGAGTGCCAGCCTTGAGCAAAAGATACTCAGTGCCAGGCCCTGAGTTCAAGCCCCAGGTCTGTCAAAACAAAAAGTCATTTTTATGTTCCAGACTTCCTTGAAGCCCATAGTTTGAAACGATATACGGAAGGGAAAACTATCACTCAACAAAGCTCAATAGCTTGTAGAGCTGCTGTGTCATTCTATTGCATGTACTACCAGACACGTATAAAAAGTGCTTTGCTTGGCCAAAGAGCTATCCACAACTCCCTGCTCAAACACCTGATGACAGTGGACATTCATTTCAATGGGAACAAGATAGTCTTTCAATTTTCCTTCTGTTGTACTCGTTACAATGTGGCCAGATTTACACTCTCTCTGTGAAATGCATTGGATTTCTCAGTCAATATTGGCTACAATATTAGTAATTTCTCAAGATCTTGCCTGTCATTTAAATGCAGACACAAAACTCACAGTCTCCTCCTGGATTCCATTTCAGTTTCAACATAGAACCATCATCATTTTACCAAAGACCAACTTTCTTACAGCATAGTTTCTATAAATAATGCACAAATAAATACTCTGCATATGCAAATTCAACCAATTACAGATTGTACATCTTTAAGGGAAAAGCAGTGCATCTGTACTAAAACACATGTTTTCTTGTCAGAATGCCCTATAATATGGTATAAAATCTAGTTACACATTATTTCAATTATATTACTTACTGTAAGCAATCTAGAGAAGACAAAGTATATGAAGGATGTTTGTAGTTTTATATGCAAATATTATACTGTTTTATATCAAAAGAACTTCATTAGCCACATGGGTTGTAGAGCCAACCCACTTCAGATACTAAGGGGACATTGTAATTTGGGGGAAAGTTATGTTGCAGATACTATTTTGCCAGCTAAACATTAACTGCTCAACAAAACTCTAGTGTTAACAATAACTATATTAAAAAGTTAATGGCAGCAGCAACTTGTTGACAAGACTCTATGTGCATATGTGTGAAGAATAAAAGCTCAAAGAGTGGCTCATGTCTGTAATCCTCAAGAGAATGATTTCTGAGAATCAAGGTTCACAGAAAGCATGCACCAGAAAGTCTCTTATCTACAATTAATCACCAAAAAAATCAGGAAACAGAGCTGTGGTTCAAGTGGTAGACCACTATCCTTGAGTGCAAAGGCTAAGGGATAGCACTCAGGACCTGTGTACAAGCCCTGGTGCAGGCACCAAAAAGTAAAAAAGCACAAAGAAAAATGAAAAAATGCACAGGAAACATGTCAAAAACTGGGATGACTTAAAGGCTTTAAAAAAATCTCAGACTTTAAGGCAGACGGATGGGTGAGAGTGTGATGTTTGTGATGTATATCACAGTGGGTTACATTGTGGCATTTCCCCAACTTTCTAGTGCTAACAGATTAAGGAATATGTTCCTCACTTTCAGTGAGGAACATTGAGCTCTTTTGGAAGAAAAGGGAGAAGGAAGAGGAGGGAAAAGAGGTGAGAAGAGTGGGAGAAGAGGCGAGAGGAACCGATAACAAAGAAGACTATCTAGACATATATTCTGACTCCCAGTTATACCATAATGTACAAGCCAGAGCTTGCTACAATTTACTCAATTAGAGTAAATATGATCATTGTATTTTATAACGTGTGAATATATTTTAAATACAAGAATTAAAGCTTCATGTCCATAATGAAGACCAGAACGCCTATAAATTGAAATTATAATTTTTTTTTTACATTTTAGGTGTCAAAGCCTATAAGTATGCCCTTATAACAAAAACTGCATGAATCTAGTGATCAATGTAAGGAACACATTATGAAGGGAAATGAATACATTTCAACTACCATTCGTGAAGAGAATAAGGCCTTCAACTGAAGAGGCAGTGACATCTCTGATGCAATGACGTCAGAAGTGTCATCGCAATTCCAAATTATCCTGTACTCATAGAAATTCCAAATTTTGAGGGGAAGAAGTTCCACAGTAAGTTGAATGACAGTATTAATTCCACTTATTCTAGCTGGTTGGAATACTAGCCCAAAGTTCATGGCTGTGGCTGTATCTACTATACACAAGTGCAACATTGACTGCATTTCAGGTATCTTAGAGCTGATGGGTTGGAGAAACTATTTGCTTTCTCTACTGATTTTGTCCATCACCAAAGAAGACAAGGGATTAGCTCGCAATTCAATTGGGAAGAAACTGGTGGAGCAGGTGAACTCCTATTTAGCTCAGTTCCTCCATCTCCACGTAAGAATCACCATTGTTAACACAAATTGGGGAGGGATGGGGGCATTGTGAAATTCCATGGCACTTTAAACCACCCCCACCAAACTTCACCCATCTTGGCAAGCCAGGTTAGGTAGCAATGCTTCTAGGTGTAGCCAGTCATATCCTGGGTTTCAGGTTTCAGCCTGCAGCTCAGAGTCATCCATACACAGTTTTCACATTCTCCACTTCCACCAAACCACCCCAGAAAGTCTCTAACATGGTAAGGAGGGCAACCAAACAGTTTTTCATGATAGGTCTTGGATGGCTTCCATTTTGGTCATGTCACAGTGTTGATTTTACACCTTTACAAAGCAATCAGAAGCAGAGCAGACTGTGGCCTTGAAAGAATGCTTGCTCCCACACATCGAATAAGGTACAGTGAATTGAAATTCCATATAGTATTGGTATCCTTTTACATAATTACCAACGGAATTACTACAGTGAGAAAGGGAAAGGAAGCCAGACATCGTGGCACACTTCTGTTTCCCAGATACTGGGGAACAGAGGTAGGGAGGAGCACAGTCTTGAGACCACCTGATCAAATGAAAAGCAGGGGAGGGAGGGGAGGAGGAGTTAAAGGGGAGAAGAGTGAAAAGGGCAGAGGAAAAGGGAGAAAGGTGGAAGAGATAGAGGAAGGGGAGGGCTGGCCAGCCCAAAAGACTATCCAAAGATAACTCAAAAGCCAAAAAAAAAAAGGAACTGGAGGAGTGGTTTAAATGAAGCAAGGAAAAGGCCTCAAGTTCCAAGCCAAGCATCACAGAGCAAGAATTGGAAGACTTAGCTTCTTCATTTGTAAACAAGTCAGACAAAAGAGAACAAGAAACACCCCTTCAAAAGGCAACTTGTCCTTGTCCACTCTCAGCAGAAAAGTCACTGAGCATGTCATGTCCAGCCTGTTGGATTCATTAGCCTCAGAAAGACTTACTGGGGACAATCGGGGGGGCACCCTCATCATGTGCCCTGTTCTGTGTCACAGGAAGTGGAGAATATCTGCCATTTTAATTTCCATAACATTCACCATCTCAAGTTGCTTATTCAAGTTTCTTAAGGTAAAACTGTTTCTGTTCTCTATAACATTGAAAATGTATACAGCAAGACATGGAGTTTTATATGCTCAAGTCCACTGGATTAGCAAAGGAACACAAAGGCTCTGACACCAGGGGAAGAATGCTCTATCTCAAAGCAAGCGTGACCATTTACGTCCATCACCATACTGGGGGGCGACCTCAATCCATCACCAGGATCGGTACTGCTCCCAATTTGGGAATGAGGGGTACTTGCGCTTGTTGGCATTTACTCCCACTTTGTAAATAGTCATTTCATAAGTATAGAGGATACCTTAAGAAGTATCTACTTTCTGTGTATGCTCATACTAGGGCTTGAACTCAGGGCCTGGGCAATGCCCCTTAACTTTTTTGCTCAAGGCTGGCTTTCTATCACTTGAGCCACAGCTCTACTTTGGCTTTTTGGTGGCTATTCAAGTGAGAGACTCATGGTAATTCCTGCCTAGGCTGGCTTTGAATCTCAACCTTCAGATTGCAATCTCCTAAGAAGCTAGAATTGTAAGTCTGAGCCACCACCAGATGGCTTCTAGTCTCACTTTTTACCGGTAGCTGTTAAACACTCCACACAAGAAGTTTCTCAACTTTAATCTCACTATTCATAGAATAGAATAGACTATCATCATATAGAACAGGCTGTCCATTCTATATTAAAAATCATGTTTAGAAAGTGGCTCAGGTGGTAGAGCTGAAGAGCTCAGGGACAGAGCCCAGGCCCAGAGTTCAAGAAGCCCCATGACCAAGAAAAAAAATATCATGTTTCTTTCATTTGGAATATCAGCAGATCAGCTACCAGTGTACCTTTATCTACCTATCCATGAATTCTTAGAAATTCAAAAGGCAACCAACAAACTTTGTATCCATTCCTACAGATTTTCTCAGGAGCCATATTTTCTTCTATTATGAATTTCTGAAACATAAGTATAGTTTTTCTTTCTCTACCACCAACCATTTAAAAAACTTCCATATTGTAAAAATTTCATAGATTAAGTTATATGCTCCAAAATGTACTACTCTTGATTTTGCTTATCCCACATGGAAAGTCCTTTTCAAATTAACATTTGGTGTCATCTTCATGGAACTAGAAACTCCATGAGGATCCAGGGCAAGTCTGCCTTATTTGCTCTCCCCCCAAAATAATCCCAAAATCTGGTACTGTTTAGAATTTATGCTAGGTAGAGAATTGACTAAGATGCTAAGTCGTTATTGCCCAGCTCTTACTTACAATGATATGACCAGTTTTGTAAAAAGCCATATGTGGAAATGATTTGCACAAGATTGTGTAACATGTTAATGAAAAAGCCAAGGTGGCTTTCTTCATTTCCTATTCTACATGGATGACACCACAGAGGTTCTTATACCTGTTTTGCATTTCCTTAGCCTCAGGTCCTCAGCTCCTCCCACTAGCCCCCAGATCCACCCATACCTAATGAGCCACTCCTACTCACTACCTATCTACTTCCCCTTTACCCCAGAGAGAGAAGCTGCCACCTGGATAAGGTGCAGACACCATGTAGCTCCCTCTCCCATGGGAACTATGGCCCCACTAATAAACCTCCTTTTGAACCTTCTTCTCCTGTCTGTGATGATCTCTGCATGGTCCTCTGGGATGGCTGGACATATCTTTTCAACACCTATAGGCTGATGGAGGCCAATGGTACTGATGAATGAGTTCTTATCACTTGAATGGTGTATCCATTCCCATCGTTCTTCATTGGCTGGACAGAGAAACCTTTCTGTAAATATGCCTGCTTTATGCATACTTCATGGAAGATCCAAAGAACACAACCTGAAGTAGAATTCTGTAGCCATAGTGACGAGCCAAGTTACTCTCTTAGAGACAGTCAGGTATGACAGGGATCAAGCCACAAATAGCAGCTGTTATTTCCTTGTCTCTGCCATTGCTAACGCAAATCTGCTAAACATAGCTTTGATGAATTATTTGGGGTTCTTAAAGCACATTTTCTTTTGGTATTCTAGAGCGTCTCTTGATTCTTACAAAAAAGGTAAATATACCTTTCTACTGAGGACAAAGATGATATAATAATGACTGTCCAACTTTATGTTATAAATATCACTGTATAAATAAATCTGATTTGAATAGGTCTACGAGTCAGATGGAGAAGACACTCATTTTGGTAAACATCTCATATTGAAGCTGTAAAGACACTCTTTACTAAGTCCATGCCCAATAAATCCAAGTCTTTCTACCCGGTATGCTTCGGTCTAAATGGTCTGTTTCCCCTGTCATTTTGGTGAACACTTTGGAGACAAAACTAGGTATCATGAAAACCCAGATTCCACTGCTACAACACCAAGAGATACTGACAGGCAAGATTATCTTTATAAATGACCTACAGATGTTTTAACTAACCGCCATGTACATTAGCTTTAGGTTCTGAGCAACTTTTGCAACATTTCCCACTTGTTCCTCTGTGGAGCAGAGGAAGGAATGTAAGAAAAAGACTAATGAACTGTGGGTGCAGCTTTAGGTGGTAAGAGAATTTGCCTAGTCTTTCTGAGAAACTTACAAAAAAAAAACCAACACAAAAAAAACAGAAGTATTATTTAGCTCTAAACACTAATATGCCAAACAATTTACATAAATCGTACAATGGAGAAGGAATTTCTAGTCTTTTTTTTTCCTGGTGAAAAAATGAAGTGCATTCATTTGATCACAGTCACACCATTATTTATTATCAGATCTAAGATTGCAGTCTAGACATATCCAGCTCATTCTGGATTCCTTATTAGGCTTCTAGCTCTGGAGTCCCTCTGCCCAGGGGACAAATCCTAAGATTGCTAGCACTTAAAACTCTCCTAGTTATAGAAAGTAAATCACAAGAGCCTCTCCTACTGTTGAGAGCCATTCAATAAATCGTCCTCAAAGCCTTCCCACAGAGGCTACCTGGGAAAACCCCAGTAAGACCTGAGTTCTAGCAGAAGCCATCAGTGAGTACAAACAACACAACTTTGCTTCTTTGCTACCGACCCTTGGCTCTGAGACTCAGCCTGTCATCAGAGTGTCAACTTCAATGGATGGGCATGTGTCCACAGGAACTGAGTTGAGGTCACACTTGTCTCACTCTGTCCTGCAAACAGATGTCTGGGTGACAAGTCTTAGTCACACATGGCGAACAGAGGTTCCAGCCAAATCAGGTGGGAAGTGCCATATCTTCTTCTAAGCCCTTTTGGCCAGCCAGCTCATTCCTAAGATAATCCTGCATCAGCTGGTTTTCTCCAGAATCTTTTAACACAAAGCCTGCGTTTGGGTGATGTCTTGTTATTGGACAAGCAGAACTGAGTTTATTTCTGTAACTCACCAAAAACCCCATCTGGTTCTGTGTGTTTGAATGTGCCCCTTCAGAGTTCCCTCCCAAGGAGCCAGGTAAAAACTGATGTAATGCAGAGTTCTAGTGGTGGCAAGAAGGAAAGCAGGTGATAGAGCAACCAATAAACAATAACCCAAGAGAATTGCTGTTTATTATTCATTTATCACATTAAGATGGAAAAACAGGGCTGGGAATATGGCCTAGTGGCAAGAAGCTCTCTGTTCGATTCCCCAGCACCACATTATATGGAAAACGGCCAGAAGGGGCGCTGTGGCTAAGGTGGCAGAGTTCTAGCATTGAGCGGGAAGAAGCCAGGGGACAGTGCTCAGGCCCTGAGTCCAAGGCCCAGGACTGACCAAAAAAAAGCAAGATGGAAAAACAAAGTCTGTAATAATCATCCCAGGGAATATACAGCAAACTCTTAAGGATAATAGCTTTCTCCCAGATGACAAGAGTTCAATCACTGGCCTACATGAAGCATCATAAAAACAATAGTATCTCCTCTGGAAATAGAACTCAGTGTGGTCACTTTTCAACATTTTACCAAGTTTGTTATGAATCTTCCAAATTAAATTTAAGCTCCCCACATACACACAGCCGCGTGTACTGGATTTTTTTGTATATTCAAAAGATGCTCTTTCCTGCCAGGTGTGATTTGTGAAGTCCTATACCTACCCTACCCACTGTCGGGGAAATTAACATCATCTCTATGGGGCAGGGGCAGCTGTGATTTCATTCCTGTCTGGAAAAGTTCTTCCCTTGAATATCTTACTTCTGAGGTCTTTCTCAACTACTCAGGATGAAACACACAAATGTCAAACATCCACGCTTTGTCTTCTCATCAAAAGCCTTCACTGAAAAAATAATATATCTCAAAGATGGTCAAATACAAATACTAAATACAAATACTAAAAGCTTTTTATGCTGTATAACCTGAAAATTGAAAAGTCTAAACTGTGCCTGAACTAATTATCATGAGACAAAAACCAACCGCAATCTATAAGAAATTACAGGCAGTAGTCCTTTTTATCCCCAGTCCCGGGGCTTGGACTCAGGGTCTTGGGTGCTATCCCTGAGCCTCTCTGTGCTCAAGGCTAGCGTTCTACCACTTGAGCCACAGTGCCTTTTCCAGCTTTTCCTTAGTTTGTTGGAGATAAGAGTCTCATAAGACTTTGCTGACTAGGCTGGCTTTGAACTGCAATTCTCAGATCTCCACCTACTGAGTAGCCAGGATTTACAGGCGTGAGCCAGCAGTGAACAGCAGCCGCAAAGTTTTTCACAGTCACCTGCAGCTTAATCATAACTGGGGCGTATTCTAAGGGCTGTGCTGTTGCCATCCACTGCTGAGCAAACATCACACAGCTCACTCACACAAACTAAGCTGGCTATGACATCACTAGGTTACACAATCTTAGGGGTCCACTGTTATATTTGTGACCTGTCTTGGGTTGAAGTGTCATTATGAAGCACATGACTACATTGAAATGAGCTCTTCCTATGAGAGAAAAAGACTCATTTTCCATGCATAAGGATGAAAGAAACTAGAATGTTCATAAATACATTCACCATGTTTATCTAAAGAACTTGTTGAGATTCATGGGAGTTTTGATGCCTTATATAATATTGTATCCACTAAATGCCTTCCCCTGGCCATATTCCAAGAGCTTTTAAATTGTTAGGTCTACAGACAACACCAAGGCCTCAGAAGTCTCTGAATGAAGATTTAATGATTCGGGGGTGGGGAGTGGGGGTGCTCATTCACTACCCTGTCGTCTCTATCCTTCTAATACACACTGTCACTATGGTTTCTTAACTACACAGAAAAATGGACAACATGGAAGAATATTTCTGGCAAGGTACTGAGAACAAATTAAAGAACTAATTTCCTTTAGTCTTCATTTTTACCTACAGGTCAGATCACTTGCGAATATAATAACCACAAAAAACTCTGCACTAATATAACATTAGACACCAGGGCTTCACAGCTATTCAGACCATGTTCACCACGAACACTGAAGTTATTTTAATAAAATTGAAGATGACTTTTCAATCCGGGATACTAAGAAATTTGTATATCCCCTTGCCAATATTTTTCATGGTGATTAGCTCTTTTTTTTCCCCTCACAGACACTGGTATGCTGCTTAAAATAATATTTGTGGCTTTACTCACCATCTGTCAAAGGGAGACATGTTGATTTTCTTAAAGCAAGTTGGGTCTGCATTCTTCTCTGTTACTGTTACAGGTAGACCTGGACAGGCATATGATCTTTTGTTTGCAAATGCTCTCCTCTAGATGGAACCTAGTTAAGTTTCATTTCTTACCTGCTGGACAGTTGCACTCAGAAGGTGTTTTCTTGTGATCCTCAGTTTAGCCATGTGTTCGTAGGATTCCTGTAGGAAAAGAAGATATATTAAGAGCTAGCAGTAGTATCCCAGTTCTGTGAGTTCTTCAGGGACTCTTCCTCTGTGGCTGTTAATAATGTTTGATAGCCTGCACAAACAGCATTTATGTAAGTGCATGGGTCTTAGCCAATGCTAACAGTACTCAAGACATAATTTTGTTTTTAATTTAAAAATCAATTAACATTGACATAGATTGAAAGATTTGGGGGAATACCTTTCTTCATTATTCAACTATCCCCACCCTCTCCCTGCACAGCCAAGGCAAAACTCCGGCACTAACAATGCAGCTCATGGCAATGTGTGTCCTATCAAATAACAGCCAATGTTGTAGACATACTTTATCACATTCAGGCTGCAACTACTGTATCTCTCCACTGGCAGAAAAACTACCCTCTCCCTACTGGAGTCTAAGTCCTCTTTAAAGGAATCCCTTTCAATTCTCCATTCATCAATATCTGAGCACAACCTCTGTTAACTCTCCCCCTCCAAAAAAACAAAGGAAAACTTTTTTTTCCCAATTTTTAAAACATTTAATATGAAAGAATTCCGAGTTAAATGAATTTTTAAATCTATGGGCTTATTTCACTTTTAAGAGTGCTTACCATTCTCTATTGATAAGGCCTAACCTTATCAAATGAAAAACAGATGTGAGCATTACAATGAATATTCTCCATACAACTGAGAATGCTGACAGCCCAGACTCCACAAAACTAAACAGCCGGGCAAAGCCCCTACTGCCATTGCAACATGCAATCCTTAAGGAAGACAGAGGGAAGATCCTCCACACA